>NC_077231.1:91250461-91415461 GCF_027887165.1 Monodelphis domestica
GAGGAATTGGAGCAGTTCCATTTCCTTCTCCAGGCTGGAAGGGGTCGGCAGCAGAATAAAGCAATTAGACGAGGGGAGCCCTAAAAGCTCTTTGGTCTTTGGGAAGCGGGCTTGCACCTGAGAGCGTTACTTAGGTTTTGCTGCCATCTGGCGGCCAAATATTTGAAAACTGTTCCATTTGTGCTCCAGTTTTCCTGACCCCATTTGGGGTTTTCTTGGCAGAGATACTGAAGTGGTTCGCCATTTCCTTCTGCAGCTCATGTAACTGATGAGGAGACTGAAGCAAACAGGGTGAAGTGATTTGCCCAGGATCTCATAAGTACTAAGTGTCTGAGGTCAGATTTGAATTCCTGAGAATGTCCTCCTAATTCCAAACCCAACACTTTTATCTACCCCCTAGCTGCCATTAGGGTGCCCCTGCTTGAATGCCATTAGGGAAACAATGAGTGAATTTTTGTGCCCATATTTGATAGAAAGATCCAAGCAATAAGTGAAGAATCTTGACTTTCAGAGAAGAGCTTATCGTAGGGTGATATGAGAACATTTGGAGAATATTCATTGTCTCGTCAACATGGAGAAGGAAAGGACCTCAGCAACCATCTAGTTCAGCTCCCTCATTCTCCAGATGTGGAAACTGAGGCTTCCTGGGGTAGAAGTGCCATATGTAATATTTTAATCTGTCCCAGTTTACTTGGATCCCTAGAATCTGGAGCATTTAGAGATCATCTAGTTCCAAACCCTCATTTTACAGATGAGGAAACTGAGTCATAGAGAGGTTAAAATGACCTAAGGGCACATAAGTACTACAAGACATCAATAAGAGCCAGACTCATTCTCTGGCTCTAGAATCAGCTTTTTCTCCCCTGTACTCTGGTTATACTCTTCAAACTTAACTTCCCAGAAAATCAATTCCCTTTACTTACTAGACAACACCTTTCTCCTCTAACAAGACAATTTCTAATGTCTATTCCTGCTTATAAATTAGGACCATAGATTTGAAAGTGAAATAAACTTGCCTAAGATCACACAGTAAATAGGAGAGTTTGATTCAAACCCCAATCCTCTCTCTTGCCATTTTCCTAGACTGCTGGCCATAGAATCCAAGATCTGGGGGAAGATCCAGACCTTAGAGGCACTGACTCCAGCCCCATAATTCAACAGATCAGGAAGCTGAGACATTTAATATATACAATGTTCTTAGGATGATAGAATCTAGGACTGGAAAGGACCATAGAGAGCATCTAAGCCAATTCTCACTTTGTAGATGAGGAAGCTAAAGCATAGAAAGGTTAAGTGACTTGCCCAAGGTCACATAAACAAATTGCAGAGCCAGGAAATAGAGAAGGTCCTAAGGCTTCAAGTTCCATTCATTCTGCACTACATACCATGTTGCCTCCCTCCCTTAAACACTTTCATCAATTTCACCCCTCCCTCCCTCTTTCCTGGGAATCTATTACCAGCTCTATCACAGATGAGGATTGAGGACTTCTGTGGTCTGTCTGGAATGTGTTAGGAGTATGACAGCTTAACTGTTCCTAGCAGTTATCATCTGGCATCTTAGGATGCTATTTGGAAGGGGGTTGGGATGAAGAAGGATACCATAATGGCTTACTCTTCTTCCACTCACCTCTGGCCAGAACAGAACCTCTAAAAGAATAGGTCTCCTAATGAACCATGAGGCCAGAATCAGGAGGAGACTGTCTATAAGCAACAGGGACCAAAGGATCATTGATCTGGAACTGGAAAGGGCCTCAGAGACTACCTAGTCCAACTCCCTCAGCTTATTTTGAAAATGTTACTATTCCACTTTAAAAAGCATAAAAAATTCCATGAAAAGCATATCTTCTGAATTTTAAGGTCATTACTTCTCTGCTAGGAGAAGAGGGGGAAATTTCACCTTTAGTCTTTTGGATTCATGCAAACCCTCTCAGTTTGGTGACAGAGGGTCTGCCCTCTGGGAAGAGTGACAGGCTGAAGAGCTGATGGATCTGATCACATCAATGAGGGAGGGGTCCCATGAGGTCTGGAATGTTGAGAGAAACCAGAAGATTCTGGCTGGGATTTGAGTTGAGATCTCACTCAACCTTGAGAAAACAAGGAGAGGTCTAGCCAAGTCTTTCTCCTAGGATATAGCCATCTCTTTCCTCTCCTGGTGACTGGACATTCTCCCCCCAATTCCCAATTGAAGGGACATCTGAAGAAGACATTTGAACCTTTGTCAAAACTTTACTTCACAGCTCCTGATGCCCTGGGTCTGAAATATGGCCAGGAGGGCAAAGACAAGGGTCAGTCAACTGACTATCTCTCAGGGGACTCAGGCTACCAAGGTCTGAGTTCCCCCAAACTCAATGAGGGAGAGAAAAGGGGTCGTTAGAAAAGGGGCACATTCCCCATTTTCCTCACCCATTCTTTCCCTGCCAGCCATTTTTGGGGGTTACCCTAGTTGGCTTAAGTTATAAAAGTTGTTGTCCTTTCCCAAATTGACTCAAGTGTGAGTGTGACAGCTTGAGGGGGGGAGAGACATCTTCCTAAGAATAAACCTTAGGCTCTAGTAGTGGAGGAGGACAAGAGCCAATTTTGTGAGAGCAGCCATAGCTGAGAAGGGGAGGCTGAAGGGGGGAAATTACTCAAACCCACCCCCTTCTCTCTCTGAGCCAACCTTAAATCATCAGCTGTCTCTCCTGGATCCTGTTTTCTCTGTAACACCAACAACCCCCTCCATTACATTTTACAAAAAAGGAAACTCAGGTTCAAGATGACTAAGTGACTTCCAACCAATAACTGAGAGTTGCAAAAGAGTAGTTTATTTCAGTTTAGAAACAGAGCAATGGAATAAAATAGTTGTTTTGTTTCAGGTCCAGTTATGAATTTATGAGGAATGGCAATACATTTCTCGTGTGAACAGCTGCAAAGTCACTGAATGATCAAAAGCAATATCAAAATGTGCCTTGATGCATACTCTACATCTTATCTTCCAAATCAGAAAGTTTTTTATTTTAATATTTATTTATTACTAATCACATGTTAAAACACATTTCCACACAAGTTTTCCTAAGTTATAGGATAGAACTTCTCTCCATCCTTTCTCTTTCCTTCCCCTTCCCAATGATAGCAGGCAATTGATCAGGGTTATCAATGTATTAGCATGCAAAACATATTTGCATATTGAGCATTTTTGTGAGTGAGTAATCTTATAAAATCAAAACCCCAATACATTAACCCAGATAAGCAACTGAAAAACCACATGCTTTGATCTTTCTCTGGAGGTGAAGAGCATTCTTTGTCATAAGTCCCTCAGAATTGTCCTACATCATCATATTGCCATAGATCAGAAACTCTTAATCTGAAGTTCATGGGTAGATTTCACAAGAAAGGTAAACTTCAATGTGAAAAAAAATTGTTATCATGTTATTTTCAGTAAATAAATAATACTAACTTGGATCTGGAAAGGAACCTCAAAAGCCATCTTGTCTAGCATCTTACATATGAGAACATTGAGGCCCAAGGAGGTTAAGTGATCTGCCAAAGTCACTGAAGTAAGAAACATCAGAGCCAGTACTTAAACCTGGGGCTCTGACTGTTACAGAGCTCTTTTCATGATACCATGGACAGGACCTTGTGATTTAAAATTAGCTTGTTCCTTATAAAGGTGGAGGGGATAGCATGGCTATCATTGGCCATAGCACTGATGTAGAGCTCAAAATACAAAAGGAAGAGTATTGTATCCAGTCCACAGGGGAGTGGAGAGGATTTAACAACAACAAAGAGTTCATCAGAAGTGATTCATAGAACAGTAGTGTCATGGGCACAGGCTTTCTGAACTCAGCCCAAGAATCATGGCATCTCAGAGGAGGAAGGGAGATTGGAGGCCAACTAGTCCAAACCCCTCATTTCACAGAAGAAACTTGTTTACAGCCTGATCAATGGCAAGTCATCAGATCATAGATTTTGAGACAAGAGCCCTCAAAAGCCATTTAGTCTAACCCATAACTTGTCAAGGATCCATTCCCAGCTAAAACTCCCTTTCTACAAGAAGTCTTTCCTGATCCTCCTTAATGCTGTAGTAAAGGATTTAATCAGGGCAAGCAGAATACAAAAGATGTTGCAAACTAGCATTCCACTCAGAACTCCCAGGAACTGGGACTGAACATAGAGGCAGTTGCTGGACACAGTTGGTGGACCCTGGAGGAAGGAGAGGCAGCCTTTCTCCAGCAGTCAGGAGAGCCCAGAGTAACTGTCTAGTATTTCTGGGAAGGACCCAGAGAGCCAGTGGATCCCTCTTCTTTGGATTTCTTGACATTTCTGCCTGTTCCTACTGCTGCTGCTACAGAGAAGTGGATTTCATCTGTTGTTGGTGACATCTTTCCGGGCCTGCTGTTTGAATCAAAGAGGACTCCTGATGTTGTGAGATTCTTTGGGCCCTTTTGTCCTTGTCCCTACCAATCCCTCCCTAACTTTAATTAATACTCAAATTAGTTTAGAATAATTACAGAAAGTTTTAGGGTTTTAAATATCTGCTGTGGGTTAGAAGTAAGTTATTCCCTGATCGCCTTCCCTTCTCCCTTTAGCTAATTAAACCTTTTAATTATATAGCTAGCTAATTTGAATCCCTTCTTTTTTTATATATTTTATTTGATCATTTCCAAGCATTATTCATTAAAGACATAGATCATTTTCTTTTCCTCCCCCCCACTCCCCATAGCCGACGCGTAAATCCACTGGGCATTACATGTTTTCTTGATTTGAACCCATTGCTATCTTGATAATATTTGCATTAGAGTGTTCATTTAGAGTCTCTCCTCTGTCATGTCCCCTCAACCGCTGTATTCAGGCAGTTGCTTTTCCTCGGTGTTTCCACTCCCATAGTTTATCCTTTGCTTATGAATAGTGTTTTTTTCTCCTAGATCCCTGCAAATTGTTCAGGGACATTACACCGCCACTAATGGAGAATTCCATTACGTTCGATTATACCACAGTGTATTAGTCTCTGGGTACAATGTTTTCCATGTTCTGCTCCTTTCACTCTGCATCACTTCCTGGAGGTTGTTCCAGTCTCCATGGAATTCCTCCACTTTATTATTCCTTTTAGCACAATAGTATTCCAGCACCAACATATACCACAGTTTGCTTAGCCATTCCCCAATTGATGGGCATCCCCTCGTTTTCCAGTTTTTGGCCACCACAAAGAGTGCAGCTATGAATATTTTTGTACAAGTCTTTTTGTCCATTATCTCTTTGGGGTACAGACCCAGCAGTGCTATGGCTGGATCAAAGGGTAGATATTCTTTTGTCACCCTTTGGGCATAGTTCCAAATTGCCCTCCAGAATGGTTGGATCAGTTCACAACTCCACCAGCAATGAATTAATGTCCCTACTTTGCCACATCCCCTCCAGCATTGAATCCCTTCTTTTAACCCACATATAACAATGCTAATGTCTTCCCTCAGTGATTTCTTCTAACTGGTCCTACACAGAATTTGTTCTTATACATTTGTTTACAAATTGTTTCCTCCATGAGACTGTGAGCTCCTTGAGTGTGGGACTGTCTTTGGCTTTTCTTTATATCCCCAGTGCTAAATATAATGCTTAGCACATGGTAGGTACTTCATCAATGGGCTTGACTTTCCACAATATTCCCAACAAGTAGCTATCCAGTCTGCATGCAATTATCTCAAGGGAGGGACCTTCTCTTTTCCTCATCCAATTTCTCTGAGGGAAGATCAGTCATACTAGTCTTTCATTTTTTCTTTGATTCCATCCTTGATGATGTAGAAAAGCCTCTCTCTCTGTCTGTCTCTGAAACTTAAGAGGTCATTAAGTTCAAATCCTTCATTTTACAAAGGAGTTTTTTTTAAACCCTTACCTTCCATCTTGGAGTAAATACTGTGTATTGGCTCCAAGGCAGAAGAGTGGTAAGGGCTAGGCAATGGGGGTAAAGTGACTTGCCCAGGGTCACACAGCTGGGAAGTATCTGAGGCCAGATTTGAACCTAGGACCTCCCGTCTCTAGGCCTGACTCTCAATCCACTGAGCTACCCAGCTGCCCCCTACAAAGGAGTTTTTAACCAGAAGAGTTAAACAACTTCTCTAGAATCACACAGCTATTAATTGTTTGAGAAGGGATTTGAACTTGGGTCTTTCTGACATCAAGTCAAGTGTTCTGTCTATCTACTTCCAGCTCTAAATCTGTGATTGCTTGACTCCACATCATACTCATTCCCAGCTTTCTGTGTTTGATTAAGTCAATACCAAATAAAAATGCTCTTTGGCTTTTTAAAAGATAAGACACCTGACTAGGTATTAAGGTCCATATATAAATTGTGATTCAATTCTATACAGTAGGATGTTAAGTGTCTGCTCTGTGCTAGGTATTGGGGAAACAAAGACAAAAGGGGAAATACTTGCTAGCTGTATGACCTTGGACAAATCACTCAACTTCTAAGCTTCAGGTTGAGTATCTGTAAAATGAGGATGATGCTATATGATATATCCCAGACTCAGAGGATAGGGCAGCCAGGTGGTGTAGTAACTAGAGCTCAAGCATTGGAATCAAGAAGACCTAAATTCAAATCTGGCCTCAGACAGCTGAGTAACTCTATACAGATCACTTAACCCTGTTTGCCTCAGTTTACTCAACTTTAAAATGAGCTGGAGAAGGAAATGGCAAACCACTCCAGTATCTTTGCCAAGAAAACTCTAGATAGCGTCATAAAGAGATGAACACAACTGAAATGACTAAATAACAACAAGAAAAGACCCAGAGGACTAGACTTTTTTATTGTATTTGTAAGATCATGGATTTAAAGCTAAAAGAGACCTCAGAAACCAACTCTTTTATTGTGCATTTGAAGGAACCAAGGCCCAGGAGAGCTTGATGATTTGCCCAAGATTTCACAAGTGAGTCTCAAAAAGGTGATCTGAACCCAAGACCTCTGTCTTATAGGACAGTACATTCTCCATCTGTCTGTATTTGGGACCTCTCCAGTAAAGACCTGGAAGTGGAGGAGGTGCATATCTCCTCAATGGGTACAGTTCAAAGTTCATTCATTCCTGCTTATTATTCTCTGAATTTCCAGTGTATAATCTCTCCTAGGGAGAAATAGTTCTGGGCTTGGAGTTAAGAAGACCTGTAATGCTTATTATTTGGGAGATCTTGGCCAAATCATCTGGTCCTTAGCTTATCTTGACTGATGTAGCATAATGTGTGATGGACCAGGCTTGGAGTCAGGAAAATCTAAATTCAAATCCTGCTTCTCACATCCACTGTGTGATCCTAGGGAGGACATTTAATGTCTCTGAACCTTAGGCAATACCATAGAATTAGAGATCTTGAGCTGAATACCAGGATTTCAGAAGTCATCTAGTCCAATTTCTCACTTTTTACAGATAAGTAAACTGAGTCTCAGGAAGATTAAGTGGACTTGCTCTAAAACATAAAGCAGAAAGTAGTACCAGAGGCATAATCTGAACCCAGGTCCTCCAAGACCTGAACTCAGGTTTCCTAGCCTCTATGCCAGGTGACCATACCTTCAGATAAAACCTAAGGAACTGCATGACCCAGGGATTAAGTGACTTTCCAGTAGGCTGGAAGGATTTGAATCCAGGTTTCCCTGCCTCTCAGGTAGGTCAGCTATCCATGTCACTTCAGATAAATGCAAGTCCCAGGGACTTGCCTGACAGAGAGGTTACTTGACTTGCCTAAGATGCCACACATACTAAGTATCAAAGGTGAGATTTGAATCCAGGTCTTTTCAACTGCAAGCACATTGGTGGAGAGAATTCCCACCCTAGGAGCTCCTCATGCTAACCAAATCCCAAATGCCTTGTACATTCAAGTATCTCCTTCATAAAGGGAAGAAGAAGGAGGAGGAGGAAGAGGAGGAGGAGAAGGAGGAGGAGGAGGAGGAAGGAAAAAGAATCATCATCAGCAGCAGCAGGAGGGGCAGCTCTCAGGACCCTAATGTATGGGGGAGAGAACCCCTTCCCTGGGGTCTGCATGGCCATCAGCAGCATGCAGTAGGTTCATATTCTACCCAAGGGGATCTGCTCTTTCTGCCCTCAACCTTATTACCAGCCAAGTACAATCTGGATCAAAGGCCTGCCTCCCCTAGATGAGAGGCATTCCTCCACAGAGTACTGTAACTCTATCTTAGCCCATCCCTTGGTCCAGCTGACTTAATTAGTTCTGATCCTCAGCAAGTTTCAAAATGGTAGCCTGAGTCATAACAGCACATGGTGGCGGACTCTTCTACCTTGGAAAAAGCCACCTCTACAAAAACCAAAACCCCACATCACCAACTTCCTTATGTAAAGATTAAAATTTAGGGGAGACGGGGAGACTGAGGCAGGTAGAAATTAGTTTCTCTTTAAAGTGATTTCCTTGTCACACTTAGTAATGATGAAAATAATGATTGCCATTTCTATAGTGTCTTAAGATTGGCAAAGACTTTTGCCTCCAAGAAGGGAAGTCATGTGAACCAGTGGAAAGAGCATGGGATATGAGGTTAAAAAGGTACTTTCAATGACCTTGGACAAGTGATTTTACTTCCCTGGGGTTCAGATTCCTCAACTACAAAATGAGGAAGTTGGGCCAGATGGCCATTAAGGTCATTTCACCTACAGATCAATGATCCTATAATCCCAAGTCACTTCACCTTCTGGAGTCTCAATTTCTTCATCTGTAAAATGGATAGAAGGAGGTATTTGACTAGATGAACTTTGAAAACCCTTTCAGCTCAAGACCTTTGAATCCATGAGTTAGGAAAGTCTCATCATCTCTACATTTTACAAAAGAGGAAACATATTAGAACTTAGAGTAATAGAACTAAACATTCATTTAGCACTTTAAGGTTTGCAAAGCACTTTCCAAAGAGTATCTCCTTTGATCCTCACAACAAATAAGAAGTGCCATTAATGTGCCCTTTTACAAATGAGAAAACTGAGGCAAACAAATATTAAGTACCTTGTCTAGAGTTACACAGCTAAGAAGCTATGGTCAAATTTGAACCCAGAACCTCCTATCTCAAAGTTCTGCTCTCTATCTATTGAGTTGCCCCCATGCAGTTGGTTTTTTCAAGTGTGTACATCAAATTTTACACAGGGAATACTAGTGTGCCATAAGAAATGACAAACAGGATAAGTTCAGAAAAACCTGGAAAGACTTATATGAATTGATGCAAAGCAAAGTGAGCAGAACCAGGAGAACAGCGTATAGAGTAACAGAAATATTGTATGATGATGGACTGTGAAGGACTAAACCATTATCAGCAAAGCAAGCCTCCAAGATAACCTCAGGGGACTCATGATTTTAAAAAATGCCATTCCAAGGCAAAGAAGGAACTGTTAGATTCTGAGTGCAGATCAAAGCATGCCAGCTTCCACTTTCTTTCCTTCATGAGTTTTTTGTTGTGTTGGGATATATGCCATGGCATAGGAAATATGCATTCATGAAAGCACTGGTGTAAAGAGATCATTTACCTCCCCAGGGGGGAATAGAGGGAGGGAAAGAATCTGAATCACAAAATGTCAGAAAACAGTTGTAAAAAAGTGTTTCCACGTGTAATTAAAAAAATAAAAGAAAGTAAAAAAATGTTAACAAAAATAATAATTTGAATTTAATAGTAATGTAGTACCTACTATGTGCCAGACACTGTGCTAAAGACTTTATAATTATTATCTTATTCTATCCTCAGAACAATTCTGAAAGGTAGGTGCTATCATTATTATTTCCATTTTATAGGTGAGAAAACTAAGGTACAAATAGGTTGAGTGACTTGGCCAGGGTGTCTAAGGCTGAATTTTGTCCTCAGGTCTTCCTGACTCCAGGCCTGGCACTATCCACTATACCAAACACTTTACATATCATCTCCTTTAATCTCTTCAACTGTTGGCCCTATTTATTAATATCCCCTTCTGAACATCTTTCTGGGGTTTTCCATAAATTTTGATGTTTACTGATTTTCATAGTCATTTTAGATATAAGGAAAACTGAGGCTCGAGCTGTGTGCTCTAGCTCACCCAGCTGAGTGACCAATCAGAGGCTCAAAAGCCAGGTTTTCTGAGCCAGTGCTTAGAATTCCTTCTATTCTTGGTACGTGGATATTGCCACTTTCCAATGACTGGCTTCTGCTGATCTGTTAAAGCAGACAGCACACAGAACGAAGAGGGAAGAGGCCCCCCAGGCCCTGTGGGATGTTGATTCTCTTTCACCCTGAAGATAACATAGAGCTGGGGGAAGGGGAGCACAGAAGGGACTGCTGACTGCCCAAGAATCTGAAATGAGGCATTTGTCTCTGGCAGCAGCAAAGGAAACGGATGTGATGCCTCCTGACTCTTCGACACAGAAGGACACAGAGTGGGGATGGAGGGAAGTAGGAAACAGGAAAGAGGACTTTGAAACACAACGTGCACAGAGGGGCAGGAGACAGTCACACTTGGGCATAACGGAGCCGTTCAGAGACCCAAATCAGGTCTGTTTCCCCTCTAAAATACCACTTGGGGAAAGTGTGGCCATCATTTTTCCTTTAGCCCCATCCCAGAAAAATCCTCATTTCAAAATAAGTCCAGTGCCCTGGAAACAGTACTAGCTTCTGAGTGGGAGGACCCGAGTTCAAAATATAGCTTTGCTCTTTCCTTCTTATGATATTGTAGATAAGTTCCTTATCTTGGATGAGATTCCGTTTTCTCCTCTACAAAATGAGCCCAATGAGCCAAATCATTTCTGAGGTCCTTTATACTTCTAAATCCAATGCTGTACCCCTCCCACCACTCCAAGTAACAATTTAGTCTGACTCGCTATGTCTTTATTTGGGGTTTTCCTGGCCAAAACACAAGAATGGTTGGCCATTTCCTTCTCTAGCTCATTTGACAGATGAAGAAACTGAGGCAAATAGGATTAAGTGACTTGTCTAGGGTCACACAGCTAGTGAGTGTCTGAGGCCAGATTTGAGCTCAGAAAGATGAATCTGTGCACTATGGCACCACCTTAGCTGTCCCAAGTAACAAAATCATCATGGAAAAAGCTCCTATTGGAAGGAAAGCAAGAAAACAGCTTGTTAGTGTTGGTGCTGCCATTTCATAATATCAATTCTCCTTTCATCTTTCAGGTTCTTGGGATCCCCACTTTGAAAATGGGGATAGTAGGATGTGTTTAGGAATTAAATTGCTGAAGCAAAGTAAGAAGATGCTCAAAGCTTATTTCTGACACTTTCTGGCTGTGTGACTATTGACAAGTCATTTCCTCTCTCTCTGAGATTTTGTGTGAAAAGGAATATAGAGATGACCTGGAGTCAGATAGACAGGGGTTCAAATCCAGCCTTTGTTTCTCAGCAACTGTCCCTAGGCAAGTCACTTAACCTCTGAGTGCTTCAGTTTCCTCTTCTATAAAATAAGATGAATGATACCTGTGGTTGCCAATTCACATAATTGTCCTGAGGCTCAAATGGGATCATTCTAAAGCTCTCAGAGGCATAATATTACCACTTGAGTCAGAAGCCTTGGGTTTGAATCTTGCCTCTAATTCTTACTACGTAATTTTGAGCAAGTCACCTAACATCTTTATGCCTCAGTTTCCCCATTTATAATACAAAAACATTGGTCACAATAGACTCTGGGCTCTATAATTTTGAGCCTAAAACAGTCTGTGTCCTGGAAAGTTGGCATAAATGTCAACCACTACCATTCCTGTCACCCAGGGGAGACATGAATAGAGTCCTAAGGCCAACTCTAGAAATGGGAGTGTTATCATTATTTGGATGAAAACATTCTTCATTGTTAACAAAAGAGCTAGCATTTAGAGAACACTTTAAGGTTTTCCAAACACTTTTCATGCATTAATTAAGGGGTTCCATGGATAATCAAACTGTGTGAACTTTTTCCTGAGTTCAGAGGTGGTCACATAAATACTTAGTAGCTGTGTGACCCTAGGCAAGTCACTTTACTTAGTTTTGTCCTCTGTAAAATGAGCTGGAGAAGGAAATAGTAAATCAGTCCAGTGTCTTTGCCAAGAAAACCCCAAATGGGGTCACCAAGAGCCAGACACAGCTAGGCACAATGGAAGGACTGAAAATCTCATCTGGCAACAAAAGCCCCTTGGGCAAGTGTGCAATTGTCTATCAATAGGAAGGGAAATGCATACCTCTTCTAGAATAAAGAATCTACTGCTTCTTAAAGGATTATGAAATCACCAATGCCTTTGATAATAATAGGGGTCTCCCAATCTACAGAGGGGTCCAGTTCAGGTCTTTGAGGCCATTGGATAGCAGTGGAGCTGGAGCCAGAAAGACCTCATTTCAAATCTAGCCTCAGCTATTTGCCAACTGTGTGACCCTAAACAAGTCATTTACCCTCTGCCTCAATTTCCCCATCTGTAAAATGATTATAATAATGGCACCTATCTCCCAGGGTTATTATTAGGATCGAATGAGATCATAATTGTAAAGCACTTAGCCCAGTACTTGGAATAGAGTGAGGGCTATGTAAATGGCGCTCTTTGTGGTGGTTGTAACCAGGATATGATCAAGTCCATGCCTAGTTCTCAAAGCTTTGGAAAGTCTCCGGGGTAATATCTCAAGAGGCCACAGGAGGGAGATGTTGCTCAAGGAAATCAGGTCCTTTTTCTCTAAGAAAAAAAAAGGGTGTGTGCTTGTAAAGAGAATGTCAGTAAAAATGAAGGAGAGAAAGGATGCTCAAGTAATCATAGCCCTTTAGCCTCAAGGAACCTCAGAGGCTAGCAATTCCAACAAGTCCTCAGTTTACAGGTGAGAATATTAAAGCCAAAGGAAGGGAAGTGACTTATTCAAGGTCACACTGCTAGAGAATGGCTTTGCTGGACCCTCTGACTCCTGAGCTAAGGTTCTTTCCAAGGTTTCAAAAGCTCTCACACTTATACATTTTAAGGAAAAATAAAAGCCTTCTTATAACAAATTCCAACAATGTTTAACCATTTAGTTGGTGTAGAAGAGTATATTATTGTTTTATTTGGGCATCTGGGGTTTTCCCAAAAAAAATCCAAGATGAAAGAGAAGTTCGTTAACTTTTGACTCTGAAACTTTTAACCCACAATGATTTTTTTAATCTGTTTTTTTCTTACTTTTCTTTATGGCTCTTAGTTCTAGAGCTAGAAGATCAAAGGCCATCTAGTCTACGCTCTTTTGTCACCTAGGAGAAACTGGGAGATCCCTGGAGATTAAGTGATTTACCTGAGTCAAACAAACAGGAAAAGGAAACGGCAAGATTTGACCTCCAGTCCCCTGGCTCACAAACAGGATTGATCCATTGCTCTGCTCTGTCTACCTTTCCCACTTGTTCTCCCCTTTGGTCTTTCTATTCCCCTATCTTTCCTCTCTATTCATTTGGAAATTTGTCAGATATTTATTAAAACCACGTTTCCTTTTCTTCATTTTAGAATTTGGTGGCTATTATGTGTAATTTGTTAAATTAAGAAATTAAAATAAAGAAAAGTTGGCAACTTTTTCTTTTTCCGACTAGAACAGAACAAAAGCCTAAGTAAAGCCTAGGGTACCCGGGCACGCCCCTTTCTCTCTCTCCCCTCCTATCTAATCTGCAGCCTCACCTCCTTTTTCCAATTTCACATCTCTCAGAAACATTTTCTCCCTCTCCCACAATGCCCATGCCAAAGCCATGGCTCTCCCTCTCTCCATTACTCCCACTGACCCACTGGTGGCTCCTCCCATGAGGCACTGCATTTCCCAACCCCACATCTTTGCATTTCAGGCTCTCTGGAGGAGGAGGGTATGGAAGGGGGGAGTCAACTTCCTCCCTTCTTTGCAGAGGTGGAAGGGGCTATGGATTTGGAATGATGCACATAATGATGGGCTTGGAAGACTCAAATTCAAATCCAAGCTCAGCCACTTACTAACTGTGTGACCCTGAACATGTCACTAAAGCCTGTCTACCTCAATTTCCTCACCCCTAAAAGGAAGATAGCACCTACTTCCTAGGGTTGTTGTGAAGATAAAATGAGATCATATTTGCAAAATGCTTTGCAAATTTTAAAGCACTCCATAAATGCCAGCTATTCTTATTATCATTATTAGATGGTTGATTTAACTAAATGTTTTTCTTCTCTCTTTTTTCTCCGTGTTAAAGAATGAGGTTCTTAACCTTTCTTCTTTACTGGAATCCTTTGGCCTTCTGGTGAAGCCTCTGGACTCTTCTCAGAATAATACTGGTAAATGCATAAAATAAAATACAAAATGTATTGAAATACAATTATAAGGGGGAACTAAATGGCACAGTGAATAGAGCACTGAACCTGGGTTCAAATCTAGTCTCAGACACTTCTTAGCTGTGTGACCCTGGACAAGTCATTTAATCCTATTTGCCTAGTCTTTGCCCTTCTCAGAGTTGTCACCAGGACAGAAAGGTTTTTTTGTTTGTTTGTTTGTTTTAATAAATACAATAATAAAAACAATTTGAGATTATGGAAACAAAAAAAAAACTGTAAATGATTCTACTCTGAGAGAATATATTGAAAACCAAAGGTGACAATCTAGGCTGACCCCTTCCTTTTCCAGATGAGATAACTGAACCCTGGAAACAGGAGGTGACTACAATCACAGAGCATACACCTAGAGCTGAAAGAGACCTTAGAGGCCACGTAGCCTCAGTTGAAAGATAGGGAAATTAAGGTCCCTTAAGTGGAATGACTTGCCCAATTTCACACAGGGAGTACGAGAGGTGGGATTTGAACCCAGGTCATTGACTCCACATTCAGTGCTCTTTCCCCTTAAACAGGTAGTAAAAAGCAGAGCCCGCACCTGCCGCTTACCAGGAGGTGCTGACTCACCTCCATTGGCGAGTGGGGGAGGGAAGCCTTATGGAAAGATTTGAACCAAAAAAGGATAAGGAAAGGAAGCCGAGTGCAGAGATGGCTCTGGGTGCCTGCAAACATCCTCAGATTTGGAATTCTGGCGGCTGCCGCTGCCCTGTCTCCACAAATAACAAATGGCCAAGAGTCTTCCTCAATGAAAAACAGAAAGCAACAGGATCTGCCCTGTGGCCAGGAAGCCCCTCAGCCCTATCAGTTCCGAGCAAACTTGGGCTGCGTTTTCCCCCTGCGGAACTTCCCCGGACTAGAGAAACAATGAAAATAGATCCGGGGGGGGGGGGGGGGGGAACAAGGGAAATTATTTCTTTGATCCCCGGAAATTTCCCCGCTCTATCTTCTGATACTGCATTTCCATCGGATCGGCTCCCTTTGTAACACTCATTGCGCATTTAAAAAGGGTCCCTGGGCTTTACGGGAAGGGTGCCCGGGGTCCGGGGTGCTAAGAAAGTTAAAGCCTTGCCTCTTACTCTAAGCCATTCTAGTTCCATAAGAAGGTGCGCCCGAGAACGAAATCCAGCTTTGGGGGGAGGAAAGCGTTTCGCCTCACCGCAGCGGGAGCATTCTTACGCCTGAATGCCGGGCATTTAACAGGGCCGTGCCTGCGAAGAGGCGTGGAATCATGGGGTGGAATTCATAGGGTGGAATCGCAGACCAAAGAACCACAGGTTTGGGACTGGCAGGGACCTAGAAGGCCATTTAGTCCAAGCAGGAAGTTGGCAAGCTTAAATGAGATAACGGATATAAACTGGGTCGGTTTTTAAGCACTCTCTACCCGCCAGCCGTGGTCATCATTGCCATCAGCAATGCTTAGCCTCGGTCTGGTGAGGGCGTCATTCCCTGAGCTCCCGCAGGGGTATGCGAGCAGCCAGGTAGCCCAGGGGAAAGAGTGCCTTGCCCGGAGTCAGGAAGACTCATCTTCTTGAGTTCAAATCTGGCCTCCGCCACTTCCTCACTGGGCAAATCGCTTAACCTTGTTGGCTTCATCTATAAAATGAGCTGGAGAAGGAGTTGCCTTTGCCAAGTAAACCCCAAGCGCGGTCAGTGAAGTGTTGGATTCGACGGAACAGCAGTCTGTCTATATACAGTGATGTGCTAATAAATGTGTAACAGTTAGGCTTCCCGGAAACAAAGAATCCCTGCGGGTGCGCACGCACACATAGGCTTTAAGCTTAAGCTGCATTATTCAGGCTTTTTCAAATCTACACAATTAACAAAACAATAAATCAAGCCCCGATTTGTAGCAATTGTCAATTTCTAAAGTATAAACAACGATAATAGAAATGTAGCCGTCCCTTCTTTGGGGGGAAAGGGGGGGCAGCCAGGTGGCACTTCCTGAGCAAATCTCTTAACACCAATTGCCCGTCCTTACCATTCTTCTGCCTTGGAATTGACGCTTAGTAGCGATTTAGGAGACTGAAGGGAAGGGAAGGGAGGGGAGGGAGGGGGGAAAGCGAAGGGAAAGGAAGGGAAGGCAAGACAAGGGAAGGAAGCCAAAAGGGGGAAATGATTGTTCCAAAATTGTACAACTGGAGTAGAGATTATTTCATTCTTTGTATTTCTGTCTCTAGCACCTAACATAGTGTGGGGCACATAAATGGTTATTGAATGACTGGTCTTAAGTGACAGAGCTGGACCTCAGTTTCTTTATCTGTAAAATAAAGGTGTTGGACTAGATGGCCTCTTAAAGTTTCTTCTAACTCTAAGTCGGTGATCAGGCCAGTCTCTTTGCTTTTATGTACCTCAGTTTCCTCATCTGTAAAATGAGAAGGTTGAACAAAATGGCTCCCAGGTCCTTTTTAGCTCAGTATCTATGATCACATATTTGTCCATGACTTGCCCTCATTCCCACAACTAACAAGTGGCTGAGTCAGGATTTAAAGCTACTTCTTGCTAGGGAAAAAAAAAAAGAATTCAATTTAGCTTTGCTCAGATTAGTCTGTGAAAGTGATAAGTGAAAGGACTTGTTCCTGCCCTTGATCATTTCTATAGTCTTAACAGAAATAACCACCAGATCATTCCATTGTTACTATAAGAAGGAAAAGGAAGAAGTGCTTTGTACAAAGCTAAAATGGATTCCAGGAATTTGGTGAAATGGGGAGACAAGATGGATGCCTAATCGACTCTTGTACCGAGTTATTTAAATAGAAAAAGTTGATGTATTTTTAAATGCACGACTAAGAGCTAAAAAAGAGGAAGCTCCAGCCCTCTACAAAATAAGATTATTCTAACAGTACTTGGAAAATCTAAGCTGGATAACAAGTGGCTCTGGCTTGGCCAGGCCAATACTTGGACTTTCACAGTACAAATTATTTCCTTTGGAACAATTCTGCCTTACTCCAGCAATAGGCTCCTCAGAGTTTTAGAGAATTAGTCACCATTTAAAGGGGGGGGGAGGGGTGCAGCTGCATGGCTCAGTGGATTGAGAGTCAGGCCCAGAGATGGGAGGTCCTGTGTTCAAATTTGACCTCAGAAACTTCCTAGCTGTATGGCCCTGGGCAAGCCACTTAACCTCCACTGCCTAACCCTTACTGCTCTTCTGCCTTGGAACCAATACACTGTAGGGAGCCAATACAGTGGTGATTCTAAGATGGAAGGCAAGAGTTTAAAAAAACTTGCCCTCTCTCTTAGAATCAATAATAGGTGTTGGCTCTAAGGCAGGAGAACAGTAAGGGCTGACAATTGGGGTCTAGGCCTTGTGCTTTATCCAATGAGCCACCTAGCTGTGGCCTCTCCATTGCTCTTAAGTGAATCTATTTCCAAGTGCCTGGTGAATTATTTTAAGCAATATCCATTCATTCAACAAGCATATATTAAGCTCCTATTATATGCCCCAAATTGGAGATGAAATACAAAAAAATGAAACAGACTTTGTCCTCAAGGAGTTTACTTTCTATTATAGGAGACCAGCATATATGTACATATATATGTATGTATGTGTGTATATATAAATCAACAAACATTTATTAAACTCTTACTCCATTCCAAGCACTGTGTAAAATACTTGAGGAAGGGCAGCTAAGTGGATGAGTGGATAGACTGCCAAGACCTGGAGATAAGTGAACCTGAGTTCAAATTTGACCACAAACACTTCCTAGCCATGTGACCCTATGCAGGTCACTTAACCCCAATTGCCTAGCTCTTATGGCTGTTCTGCTTTCAAACCAATACTCTGTATCAATACTAAGAAGGAAAACCAAAGCCATTGGGGGGGGGGGGGCACAATACACGTTTTTTAATAGGAGCAGCTGCTTTCTACAAAGAACATTTATTCTATAGGAAAGTAATTACAACATGGACACAGATTAGCAATTACAAAGTTTTAGGCTGTTTTGCCTCTACCTGGAATGTTATGGCTGTAGTGAAACCCAGGAAAGAAATTCTCTTTGTAACTAGTTGCCTGCAGCATTGAGAGGTTAAAAGTCCTGCCCAGAATCCCAATTATATGTGTGTGTGTGTGTGTGTGTGTGTGTGAGAGAGAGAGAGAGAGAGAGAGAGAGAGAGAGACAGAGAGAGAGAGAGACAGAGAGAGAGAGAGAGAGACAGAGACAGAGACAGAGACAGAGACAGAGAGACAGAGAGAGAGAGAGAAGCAGGATTTGGATCCAAATGTCTCTACTCCATGTAATTCATGAGTATAATATTGTGCTCCAAGGGATGACCCACTCATAGATACAGAGAAACTTGGAAAGATTTAAATGAACGAATGCAAGTGGAATTAAGAGCATCCAGGAAAACAATGTTATCAGCCTACAAATAAAATGAAAACTCCTCCTCATAATAATCAAAATGGAATGGTACAAAATTAGTAGAAGAGTTCTGAGAAGACACTTCCCTCCTCTCCTTTACAGAGTTGGGGAATAGAAGGTCCACAGGTGAGGAATATTGAATATAATGTCACTTTTTTGACTTTTTGATAAGTTTTCTGATTTTTTTTCTCCTATTCTTCTGTTGTCTCTCCTTTTTTTAATTCTTTGGTGTAAGATATGGCTCACTTGGAGAAAGGAAAAAGAGGGATGTTGAAGGGCCTAGACAATATAAAAGCAAGAGATGAAAATAAAAATTAATTTTGGAAAAAACTGCATGCTATAAAATTATGATGACCAAATTTGGCTCCAAAGAAGCAATTTGGAAAAGCATCTCCCATCCTGTCTTTATGGATGTGAAACACTACCAACTATGCCAAAGTTTTTTTCAATATGTTGGTTAGTTTTGATGCAGTTTTTTATTTCTTCTGTCTCTTTTTTCTTCTTTCTTATAAGGTATTTGAAGCAATTTGATAGACTAAAAAGCTAGAGAAAGCCCTGGATTCAAATCTCACCTCTGATACATACTGGTCACCATGACCCTGGATGAATCATTTTAACTCTTCTTGCTCTGAGTAATTCTCTAAAATTAGAAAATGCTGACACATAAATAAGAGACTTCTTACCTGAAAGTACCCTATAGAAATGAAATCACAGCTCCAGGCCCTTTCCTTGTTATAAAGCATGGCTTTCTCTAGAGGAAAAGGAAATAAAGTAGTCTGGGAAATAAAGGCTGATGAAACAAAATATATCCAAAAATCATGTTTTTGGTTTTTAAATAAGAGTTCATTGACAATCTTAGAGAAAGAAGTTTTAAGTCACCACACTAGGGTTGGAAACCAGCAGAGTTGAGAAATAAGAATGATCTAAAGAAGGGGAGTGAATGTAGATGGCTTTTTTGAGAAATATGGCTATGAAAGGAAGGAAAGAATTAAAACAATGGCTTAATTTGTAGGACTGAATTAATAATAGAGTGTGAATAAGTGGGAGAGAATGATAACTGAGAGTATAGATAGGGAAAGAGGAAGGCTTGTGTAAGAAGTAGCACCTGAGATGTTCTTTGAAGCAATATGGGCTGTGAAGAGAAAAGAAGAGAAATTCCTAATGCAGGAAAGAAAAATGACTGTTAACCCTCCCTTGATCTCATTCCTTCCTGTTTTTCTGCAAAACAGTGTTTTCAAAATCATCTTGCTATGTACTCTCTTAACAAGATATACAAAGACATACCTTCTCATTAGTGTACAAAAATAAGTATTCTCCACAATACTTTTTAAAAAAACCTTCCCTTGACTGATCTAAATGATCTATGCCCTGAAATTGGTATAACTGTTTTCCTTCCTTGACATCCATCCTCTCCCTCACTGTCACTTCCAGAAAGCCTCCAAGGCTTAATTTGCCAGGAGAGTAGTAGAAATGGCCTCTTTGAAATTCAGTTTACCAGTGCGTGGTTTTTAAAATTTAGGACTCGATTTCAATAGCATAGAAAATCCAGTGAGATCGTATGGAAATGAACTACAGCTTGTCTTAAATTTACTGTCCTTGAGAGCTGCATGGGCCACTGAGAAGATAAATGACTTAACCAGGGTAACACCACCAGGATGTATCAGAGAACATACTTAAATTTAAGGCTGGCTCATTTTGAAACCAACTTATCTTCCATTAACTCATCAGTGTAAAAACAAAAAACAAACAAACAAACAAAAAAAGCCAGGCAAGGCAGCCCCAAACCCTATCCTTCCATGAAAGCCTGTGACCTTATTGTGAAATCACTACAGGAAATGGTTCTTGACCTTTCCTGTCAGCACCCTCCTTTGGCCAAAGGACATATATCAGAACAAAGTTCTGGCCCTTCTCCAGAAATAATATCAGGAATAATAACAGTGGGTTACATTTCTAAAAACTCTCTCAAATCAACACTGAGCTCTCTCTATCATCACCCTTTGAGGGTGAGAGGGGAAAATATAGAGAAGGGCTTACTCACCCTTGTGAGAGTTAGGAAGCAGCCCTTCCACAAGGAACTTGTGGACTGGGTAAATCTCGGTACATTATTATTCAAGGTTTGAGAACCATTCATTCATTCATTCATTCATTCAAAAAGAATCTAGGGTCATAGATTTAGATATGAAAAGAATCTTAAGGGTCAAGGAATCCAACAGCCTCATATTACAGGCAAGGAACCAATTTGAGTCCAGAAGAATTAAAGTGATTTGCCCGGAGTCACACAGGCAGTATACCTCAAAAAGAACTTAAATCTAGCTCTTCCTGACTCCAAGATCTGAAATCTAGTGTTAACATCACTTTACCTAAGAATTGTATGTTCATTCATTTTTCAGGTATGTCCAACTCTTTGTGACCTCATTTGGGCTTTTCTTGGCAAAGATGCTGTCGTGGTTGGCCATTTCCTTCTCCAGCTCATTTGACAGATGAGGAAACTGAAGCCAACAGGGTAAAGTAACTTGCCTACGGTCACATAGCTAGTAAGTGTCTAGATCTGAACTCGGGACAATGAGTCTTCCTGATTCTAGACCTGGTGCTCTCTTCACTGAACTACCCAGCTGCCCCACCTCAGAATTAGTAGATATCTAATAAATTAACATTGCATTTAATCTAATTAAATTTTCAGCCTGGTGCTATGATGAAATTTATTCCTTATTCTCCTGGGTGTTATCTGCAAGGAGATGGTAGAGATGAAGTAGAACATAGGGGACTATTGACCCAAAGATCTAGTCACCTCACTCTCTTCTCAAAATCCCTTAATGGGTTCATTTTTAGCCCTACAGTAAAATACAGAATCTTCAGCTTAGCATTTAAATACCTTTCCAATCTGGGCTTCACCTATCCTTCCATGCTTATTTCCTATCACTCCCCCTCCTGGATGCTCCATTCCAGCAAAACTGGCTGCCTATTTCCTGTAGACAATATTCCATCTCCCATGACTGTACCTTTACACAAGTGCCTCCCCTTCCCATCTGGAAGGCACCCCTTTCTTACCTTTGCTTCTGAAGAATCCTTAGCTTACTTCAAGCACAACTCAGCTGCTAGCACCTACATTCTAACCCTAATTATTAGAACTCACTCCCTCTTGAAATAACTGTATAAATTTGATAGAGAGAATTGGTATTTGCTTATTTTTGTGCATGGGGTGGGAGGGGGAGAATGAAAAAATAAAAGAATAAAAGCTCCAGGAGGTCCAGTTATATTATACTTTGGCCTTTAGACCCCAATCCCTAGATCAGGGCTGGGTATACAAAAGGCACTTAATCAATGAATGTTGTATTTAATTGAACTGACTTGGTTGAATTAAATTGAATTTCTATTTAATACAATAAGGCTAATAAAGCATTCCTCTCCCCAGCATCCTTTGAGTTAGGTAAAGCAAATGTTATTATCTCTATCATATACATGAGATCATTGAGAACATACTGCTTTGATAGCAAAGAAACAACTGAACTTAGCACCAAAGTCATCAAGGAGCATTAGGTAGCACAGGAAGCCTCCAGGTGACATAGTACCTCCTCTGGAGCATGGTATCCTGGAGTTTCTCCACTCTGGTGCAACTTAGTTGGTCTCTAAAAGGCCGATGATATAAGATCTGGTTTTGTGAAGTTCACCCTGGACACCAAAACCTCTAATGATGGCTCTAGCAGCTAGGAAATATCAAAGTCGAGTTTTAAATTGAAGTCAATCACTTGGACATTTCCATTGCCACTTCAATAGCAAAGGCTACACTTTCAGCCCGAGTCCCATCCCCTCCAGAAAGCCCTTCCTTGGCTATTCCAAACTGTCTCCTCTGAACTCCTATTGCACTTCAAGTATGTTCCATAATACTGAGTCTTTCTGGGGCAAGTCAAAAAGTATTGGTTTCCTTTAAAAAAATGATGGTACAATGGAGGAAATGTTGGCTATGGCATCAGAGGTCTTGGTTCTTGTATTTCTTATTTATATGACAATGGAAAAATCACTGAGCCTCAGTTTCCTCATTTGTAAAATGAAGGGATTGGACTAGATGACCTCTGAGATTGCCTAAAGCTCTAAATTTATTATCCTGCCTAGATGACCTTTGCATATCACTTCATCTCTGTAACTCTGAGGCTCCACAAGTTATTAATTCAAATAATTTTTTAGTACTTTTGCTTTCATTTCCTAAAAACTATAGGATCTAGAACCATAAAAAACATTAAAAAGTCATGGGTTTATATCTAAAAATGACCAAAGCTGGGAAAGGTTCCATCAACTTGCCTAATGTTTCATTTTATTAAGATCTGGATAGCTAGGTGGTACAGTGTATGTAGTGCCTGTTTTGGAGTCTGGAAGGCTCATCTCCCTGTTTTCAAATCTAGCCTCAGACACTAGCTGTGTGATCCTGGCAAAGTCATTTTACCCTGTTGGCTTCAGTTTCCTCATCTGTAAAATGGGCTAGAGAAACAAATGGTAAAGTATTCCATTATCTTTTCCAAGAAAGTCCCAAATGAGGCCATAAATAGTTGGATATCACTGAAAAATGACTGAACAATAAAGGAAAAGAGAACTAAAGACAGAAGCAACCACCAACAGAGTCCTCCTTTTAGGCACTCAATGCTGACAAACTGAAAGTCTGTTCAGTTTTATTCCATTCATCTGAGGGGGCATGGGGCCCAGGCCTCACAGAGGGAAATGAGTTATCGGTTTGGTGCTGTGAATTGGACCAGGGTAAGGGATCATGGGGCAGGTCAGGCAGGACCTAAGAGGTTGGGGACAGTTCTTAAAAGTTGTGGAGGGCACAGACATGCCTTGCTGTGGCCCTGCCTCTCAGGATATCCTGTTATTCAGCAAGGGTAGTGTGGAGCCCCCCTGGAATGGTCGTTTTCCCTAAAATCCTGCATTTTGGCATTTTTCCTGCTTAGGGCAGGTTTCCCACATCTGTTGTTTCAGTCCTGAGGTTCTCCACAGGAAGAGAAGGCAACTGACTTAAAGGGACTAAAAGGCAAGGATTGGACAGAGAAGGAGTTAGAGCAGCTAAGAGAAAAGTTGATGACGGGCAGCTGATCTCCCCCTCGCCTATTTGGTCATTAGCAACATTGGAGACTTCTGGGGAGAGGAGAGAAGGAGTCAAAATTCCTCATAATGAGAAAAAGCCTGAAGCCTTCCATCCTCATTGGTTTCATCCTACACCTTCTCTGTTCACTAGCTGAAACTCTGGAGCAGGTAAGACAAACTTTCCGTCTTTGGTGGGGCAACAATACACCCCCCCCTGCAATTTTATGATTTCTTCAGTATGGGGAGCTCATGATGCACAAAAATTCCTTCATTAATGCACCTTGGCAACTCCTCAGTGACTGCCTAAAGCAATGGGAGGTTAAGTGATTTGTCTGTGGTGGCACAACTAGTGCCTACTGTAATGGAAAGAAGTCAGGGCACCTGGGTTCATATTTATCTTCCACTGCTTATGGTATGACCTTGCAAAAGTCACTTAAACTCCTTGGGCCTCAGTTTCCTCATTTGTAAAATGGAGGTGATAATAGCAACTGCCTTCCAGGGTAGTTGTGAGGATCAAATGACAGAACATCTGTAAAGGCTTTGCAAACCTTTATTGGGGGTCTTAACCTTTTTGGCATAATGAATCCCTGGGATGAAGCAGATGGAACAGTTCTCAAAATGGCATTATGAAATGCATAAAATAAAATATACATAGCGTGACAATGAAAACCCATTATGATAGTCAATTTCCACAATATGTTCTGAATATTCACAGACTGCAAATTAAGAACTTCTGCTTTAAGCATTTATAAAATCACTCGCTAGAATTCTTGCCTCTAAGGTGGGCTAGAGAACCTTCTAGTTCTAGACCCTAATCCTAACAGCTTGCCTCAGAAGCATAATATGAACCAGCGTCTTCCTGATGACAAAGGTAACCCTTTCTGCACTGTGACACATGGCCATTGGTCTTTTTTTGTCATTTATTTATTTTTCTCTTTGAAAATAATTCCTCAATATCTTCTGTCCCAGGAACAACTTAAGAGAGAAGGGCAAGGGCTAGGCAAGCAGGGTTAAGTGATTTCCCCAGGGTCACACAGCTAGGACATCTCTAAGGTCATATTTGAACCCAGGTCCACCCCAACTCCAAGCTTCATGCTCTATCCACTGTGCCACCTGGTTGCCCCTTTTATCATTTATATAAAGGCTTTTACTTTCCAAAGAGCTCCTAGATACATACTATAAGTCAGGTTTGATAAAAGAAATTTAAGCTCAGAATATGGGGTGTCTTTGTGTTTTGAAAGCTTTTTACTTGTGTCTTGAAATTATGTATATTCTTTATGCCAATATCTACTAAAACATTATTCTGACATTTTTACGGATCTGTGGAATATGTGAGTAATTATGGGTAAAAGTTCAGGATGCATTAATAGCCCACTTCCAGTACAGCTATTTGTTTTGTTCTCAAATATATTTTGAGGTCTGAATTTATAGAGCAAGGATTTGTCATCCGCTAGGATTTATTACACCTTATATTGGGTTTTTTAATTGTTTAATGATCTTAAATTTTAAAGTTAACATTTTAATTACTATTAAATTTTTAATAAATAAAAATTCATTTTCTCTCCTTCCCACCTCTCCTCACCATCCCCCTCCACTGAAAAAGAAAGAAAAACAAATCCCCATAATAAAATTCTATAATCAAGTAAAATAAATTTCTATAATTTGTCACATCCAAAGCTTACATACTTCTCAATTCATACTCCAAGTCTATCACCTCTCTATGAGAAGGAGAGTTTTCTATTAATTTATGAAAGATTTCAAGCATCTGATATACAATTGTGTAATATACTAGGTAGTATCTTCCTAGTATTTTGGAAGTCTTAACTTCTTTAATTTTATTTCAATGAGCAAGAATTTTTTTGCCCTTCACTGAGGCAGCTAAGTAACACAGTAGACAAGGTGCTGGGCCTGGAGTCATGAAGACTCATCCCAGTTCAAATGTTGCTTCAGTTACTTACTAGCTGTATGACTCTGGGCAAGTCTTTGTTATGTTTGCCTCCATTCCCTCCTCTATAAAATGAGCTGGAGAATACAATGGCAGACCACTCCAGTAACTTTGCCAAGAAAACCCCAAATGGGGTCAGAGTCAAAAACAACCAATCAAATAAGGGGGGTAGGAGATGAAGCAAAACCTTGTTACAAATAAATATATTGAAGCAAAGAAAATTCCCATATCAGTAATGATCAGAAATGTGTGACTCATTCCATGTATTAGTCTGTGACTTCGCTGTCAGAAAATGAGTAATATTCTGCACCATCTAGAATTGTGATTTATCATTTTATTAATCAAAGTTAAGTTCTTCAAAATTATTCATTTTTATAATGCTAGGTTTTTACAGCCTGTAATGGTATGTTGCCCTGTTTCTGCCATAATCAACATTGGTCAATAAATCCAGGTTCCTGAAGGATAACCCTTCTATAATTTAGATCATTATTATTATTGTCATCATGATCCTTATTATAATTTATGACTTTCTTCTCATCTTTTTATGGCACTTGGCTAGAAAAGATCCTAAGAATTTTATGCTTCTATCAATCTTTTATATTCTGTGGACTTTAACTCAGATGGTTAAAGAAAACCTACCTTTGTTGGTAATTGACTAAAAATAACCAGACTAAGCTCATCTTCTTCAGGTTTATTAAAAACATCCTTGGGACAATACTAGTAGCAGACAGAATGATATTGATTCCATTTTGATCCTTCATAATTTTGATCTATTTGTACAGGTCTCTATGTTTTGCAAATTTTTTGTTCCACATAGCTTGGAGATTATAAATGGTGATAGCTATTAAAAACATTTCTCTTAAATACATATGGATCAATTTCACATGCAAGTGATTGGCAAAAAATTGTACCAATTAGAATAATTGACCTATATTGATATAGCATTTTTATTGAATTCTCAAGGATATTTTGAAATCTGTGTTTATAGTGTAAGAATCATCATCATCAACACTACCATCATCATTGTTGTTACAAGATTTAAGGTGTTTGGTTCAGTCTAGATCTTGGTATTCAAATATTGCTATTCTATTATACAGAAGTATCCAAATGGGGAAATTTGTTGTTCAGTTGTTTTCAGTCCTGGATAACTCTCCATGACTCTATTTGGGGTTTTCTTGGCAAAGATACTCAAGGGATTTGCCATCTCTTGTCCAGCACATTTTGCAGATGAGGAAACTGAGGCAAATAGTGTTAAGTAACTTTTGAGTGTTACCCAGCTATTAAGTGTCTGAGGCCAAAGTGAAATTTAGGAAGATGTGTTGTCCCAACTCCAGGTCTGGCACTCTCTACTGCACTGCCTAACTGCCCAAAATTTGGAAACATTGGATAGTAATCAATTAACCAGAATTTATTAGATTCCTACTCTATATCAAGCACTGGAAATATGACAAAATTCTAATATCCCCTGCCTCAAGGAGCTGAGGGGAAATAATGGGGGTAATATCTCTGGTATGGAGGGCTTGTCATGCCCTTCTAGGGCAGCTCTCCAGCCACTGACCTTCACCTGACACCCAGCTCTCACTTGTGGCTCCTAGTAGCTGCTAGCATGTGGCAGCGGCCACACCCCGGGCAACGGCTTCGACAGGCTGGCTAAACCTTGTGAAGGTAGCCATTGGGTTGACGTCGACCCTTGGTGAACTAGGGCTTTGCTCACCCAGCATGTGAAGACTGCTTCGGCGGAACAGGCGGAAGAAACCAACAAGAAGGTTCAACAGCTGAGATGGCGATGCAGCAAGGCACTGTGGAGTGCTTAGGGCGTGATGGAGCACAAAAGACAACACGGCCATCCAATGCAGCTGAGGAAGTCTCCAGGTGTAACGACTTTTCGTGCCAATGGACCCAGGCTTCCAACGGCGAGAGTGGGACTGTCTCTGTGCATCGACTTTTCCACTTAAATCTTCATGCACAGGTGTCTTTGTGCACAAAAACGCACAAAGACAATTGTCATCCTCGGTTCGAGAGACAACCAACAACACATAGATACTAAAATATTACAAATAGATACACTGCAATTGAGGAGGGACCAGTAACATCTGGGTAGATGAGGAAAGGCTTCATATATGGTGGCACTTGTCTGAGCTTTGATGAGTTAGGGATGCTAAAAACTAAGCTGAGGAAAGGGTGTGAATTCTAAATATGGGCAGTCCATGCAAAGGCACATGGAAAAGGGATTGTTTTGCATGAGAAGTAATAAGTCAGCTGTTGTGACTGGAAAGCAGAGTGTGAAAAATAGAGTACAATATAATAAATTTGGAAAGAGACTGGAGACAAATTATAAAGAATAAGGTACAAAAGTAACACATTGAGACGTGCTTTAGAGATATCACTTCGGCAGCTTTGTAGAGAATAGTTTGGAGACAGGGAGAGACTAGAAACAGGGAAACCCATTAAGAAGCTGTGGCAGTTGCCCAAGCAAGAGATGCAGAAGATTTAACCTAGGTGGGATGCCATGTATGGAAAGAATTAATATTTATGTTCCCTTATGGGCATAAGAATTTCTGAAGCTGAGAATGAGATTCCTAATTTAGCAGGAAAATTCTGAAATCCAGAGGCATTTTAAGAAAGGAATATTAGAAATTGCCTAATAAGTATGGGAGAAATGGGAAGGACAAATTATATTAACTGTCATTTGATCTAATTAGAGACAAAATCCTAGTGCAAGGTGGGAAAGACTGCTCAGAAAAAAACTGGAATTTGATTTCAAGATACCAACAGTTCCACAGAGTGTCATTTCAAATTATTTTAAGTGCTATTGCTTTCATTCCCTAGAGATTAGATCTAAAACTAGAAAGAAAAAGGGAAAACCCAAACCTTAAGGATCATAGCTTTTAGAGCTAAGAGGAACCAGAGCTGAAATGGGTTGCATCAGCTAGTCCTACCTCATCACTTTAAAGATGAGAAAACTGAGATCTATAAAGGAGAAGAGACCCACAGAGACACCCAAGGTGGAAGAACCAGAATTGAAATGTGAGTCATCTAACTGATAGGTCAGCTAGGTGGTACAGTGGATAAAGAGCCAGCCCTGGAATCAGGAAGACCTGAGTTCAAATTTGGCCTGGGATACTAGTTGTGGGACTCTGGGAAAATTTACTCTTGTTTGCCTTAGTTTCCTTATTTATAAAATGAGCTGGAGAAGGAAATGGCAAGCCATTCCAGGGGGAACATCATTTCACCCTGTTTGCCTCTATTTCTTCATATGTAAAATGAGCTGGAGAAGGAAATGACGCACCACTCCAATATCTTTGCCAAGAAAACCACAAATGGGGTCATAGAGTCAAACATGACTGAAATGATTGAACAACAACAGCATATAACTGCAAAGCCCATACTCTTGTTGCTATACTATGTCTACCCCACGGTTAGAGCATTCCAGGGTGTTTGTGTTTCAAATTTGGGCCATTTAAGAGGTGAACTTCTCTTAATATGCCATCCATTTAGGTAACTTCAAATACAAGTAAAACTAGAAAGGACTTTTGAATGATATTGTGGCATAGTGAAATATACAGTAGATCTGAGGTCAGAAGACCTCAGTTCAAATCCCACCACTACTACTTACTACATGCCCAATTTTGGATAAGTTGCTTAGCCTCCAGAATTCAGTTATTCATTTATAAAATGAGAGGAGTGGTCTAGAAGTCCTCTGAGAATCCTTCCAGCTACAGAATCCTTCAGGACAAGGGCTGTTCTATTTTAGTAATTGTATCCCCAGCACTTAGCAGAGTATCTGGCCCATAATAGGCACCTAAGAAATGTTCATAAATGTGAATTGAGAGACAATAGAGCTTCGGACTTGGAGTTGGGAAATACTTCCTCAGAGGTAGCTGTGTAACTCTAAACAAGTCATTAAACTATACTCAGTTTCTTCATCTCTCAAATGAAGGATTCAACAAAAATATACAATTTATTCTAGTTCTATAGCTCTGCTGATATAAATAAAAATATTGTTAAGCATGCATTTTGTGCCCAGAATTTGCTAGATGCCATAAAAACAACAGCAGAACTATTGGGGGTAGTTAGGAGCATCAGTGTATAGAGAGCAGGTTCTGGGTTCAATTTTGGCCTCAGACACTTTCTAACTATGTGACTTTGGACAAGTCACTTAGCTCCAATTGCCTAGCTCTTAACATTCTTTTGACTGAACCAATCAATACTCAGTGTCAATTCTAAGTAGAGTAGGATTTTCTTTTTACAAAAAGAAGTATTAATTCTAGATAGAAGAGACTAGACCATGAGAGTTATATAAAATAAGGGAGCTAGGGGAGCAAATCCAATAATTTGTATGATCATTGATTTAAAAGTTGGAAGGGACTTTGGACAATCTTCAGTCCAATCCCCTCATATAACAGTCAGAAACAGGGTCAGATAGGACAAATGATTTGTACAAAGTTATACAGGTAGGATCATATAAGTGAAGCTGGAAGGGACCTTAGAGGGCTTCAGATCTAGCCTCCCCATTTAACAGGTGAGGAAACTGAAGCCCAGAGAGTTGAATGACTTGCTCAGAATTCCAGTTAATAAAGGACTAAAATGAGATTCCAACCCAGATCTTTCTCACTCCAAATCTAAAACCTTATCTATTATACCTCACTACTTCAATTTAATTCAATAAGTGTATCTTAAACTACTATTATGAATCTTGGCACTCTTCTAACTGCTGATAAAAATCAAATAGTCTTGCTCTCAGGGAGATGAAATTCTAGGATTCCCTTTGCTCAAAACTCTTTAATCCTAACTGGTGAACCATTAAGCTAAGATGTACTGAGTAAGACCAGGAGAAGGAAAGAACTGTCGTAGCCTAGGGGAGTTGGAGGAAGTATTATAAGAATGTAGGAAGGGAATTTCTAAAGGAAGGGCCTCTTGAAAGATGGATATAATTTGGATATATTGTGAAAGGAGAGATGAAAGAGAATAATCTACTTTTTAGGTGCAAGCTTGCCTGGTTCCCCATCTACTAGTGCCTGGCCTCCTCAAACTACCTTGTATTCATGTTGTATATATTCTGTATCTACTTACATGGGCACATGGTACCTCCCATTAGAATATTAACCCCTTGAGGATAGAGATTATTTTTCTTTGAGATTTGTGACAACAATAGCTCATAGTCCATAATAGATACTTTATAAATCATCACCCAGCAGAGTGTTGAGAAAGGAAATGGTTTTAGGAAAACTTGTCAGAACTGAGACATAGTGAAGTGCAAACCAGGTAATTTATGCAATAAACAACCTGGACTTAAGAATTCTGACAAATGCAATGATAAACTTTGACTCAAGTGAATCCATGATGAACCACGTTACCCACATCCTAATAAAGAGATGATGGACTCAAAATTCGGAGTGAAACATTTTTGGACATATTCAATGTGGGAATTTGCTTCATTTGGCTATCGTTGTTTGTTGTTTTCTCTTTTTTCATTTGGAAAAGAGATGTGAGAAGGAAAAAATAAATGTTTGTTCATTGAAAACATAAACTGTTTTGAATGTTAAAGAAAATCAGCATCAGTACAGGGGCTGGTACTGAGTTACAAACAAAGAGTAGGAAGCTGGAATGTAGAGAAACTATCTGAACTTTTCTTTATTGTATGCTATATTGTGTTGCTATTCAATAATTTGATTTGTATGTGCCTTGTATTTTCAATGAGATTACAGTCTCTGGCACACTGCTGGATACATAGTAAGTGCCCAGTCAATATAAATGTTAGGCAAACTTTTTGGATGACCATTGGTTGAGGCTCTGTAGGGGATACTTATTTAGGACTAGATAACCATTGAGGTCCCTTCCAAATCTGGTTCTGTAATTCTTGAGAATAGTAGGTTCTGTGACCAATTTCCTTGGAAGACTTTTGCTGGAACCCACTCTAATCCTTCTACCACATACCTGCCACAACATTCTTCCTGAAATCCAGATCTGACTATATGTTGTTCCCCTGTTCAAAAATATTTGTGGGCTCCCTGTAATGCCTCTAAGACAAAATAGAAGTACTTTAGCTTGACATCTAATGTTATTCACAATCTGACAGCTCTACTTTTTTAGCCTTATTTTACATTATTCTCCTTCAGCAAGTATGTATACTAATAATAGCATTTGCATAGAATTTTGAAGTTTGAAAAGCACTTGACAAATATCTCACTTTATACTCAAAACAACCTTGAGAGATAGGTACCATTTTTATCCCCAGTTTGCAGAAGAACAACATGAGGCTGAGGGAGTTTAAATGTCTTGCCCAGTGTCACACAGCTGGTAAGTGTCTGAGGCAGTATTTGAATTCAGATTTTCCTAATACCAGGACTAGAGCTCTATCCACTGTGCCACCAACCTGCCTCTTGGGCTATCCCTACCTTTTAACCAAATTCTTCTACTTGCTAGTTTCCCAATTTGCCATCTTCTATCTCTGAAATTGTGTACAAATTCTCCCTCTTGGAATGCAACCCTCTTCACTTCTGATTCTAAGAGTTTTTTTCCTTATTGTTAGTGCTTTCTCCCTCTTCAACTTTATCATTTATTTTCTTATATTTGATATAGTGGACTGGGGGAGTTGTGAATTTGGAGTCAGAAAACCTGGATTAAAATTCTAATTGCCACTTACTCTCAGTAATCAATGAGTCATTTTACCTCTTGGTATCTCCGTTTACTTCGGAAAGAAAATTTAACTTAATCTTTGAAGGTCTCTTCTAGTTCTAAATCTATGCATCTTTGATCCTATATTGTATTCAAGGTCAAATTTATGCTCCCTGAAGGAAAAGAAGGAGTTTGGGGTTGGTTTCCTTTTTCTTTGCCTATGTATACATATTATATGATGACATTGAAGAAGATAGGAAATAACTCAAAATCAGGAAGACTGGGACTCAAGACTTGCTGCTGGGCATATAGTGGTTGTGTGATAAGTCCCTTACCCTCTCTAAACCCTCAGGCAATGCCCCAAGACTACAATCAAGTACTAGTCCATAACCCCAGTGAAGCCATATATATGAACAACAAGAAAAATAAGTAGTGCCTAGTGCACATAAAGACTTTTATGGTAAATTGAACTGAATTGAATGCATCAAAGCAAATTGAAATATCTTTCCCATTTTAAAAGGCTATTTTGCAATGTCTTAACAACATTACAGCTGGGATCCAGTCCTTGTAAATAGTTGTTTAAATGAAGGTGATTGATGACAAGATGTTTACAAACATGAATTGAGATATTTTATAACCTTCTCCAGGCAAATAGATGTGACAAGAAGACTCTGATTACCACTAGAACTGAATGCCAATCTTGTAGTCTCAACCTTCACATCAACTGTCCTGATGGTTACACCAAAGTGACCAATGGTTCCTCAGGAGTACGAGACTGCAGGTAAGTACCATGGACAGGTCCTATGGCAGAGAGAATGTCTTCAAGCTGAAACTGATTGGTCACAGAGTGACATCTTGAAACTTTCCTTTATTCTTCAATATTATATCAAAAAATCTATGGGTATAAAATATAACCATTTCAATCTTTAAACCATATATTGTCTTTAATTCTAATCACAATGATGTGGCATGGTTCATGCCAAGTTGTCCTTGAAGCCAGAGAAACCTGTTTTCATGTCTCATTTCTGACCTATGCTTGGCTGTGTGACCCTGGGCAAGTCACTTAATCATTGAGTGCCTTCAGCAACTCTGAGGCTAGGTTTCAAAGAATATGCCAACTTGCTTTGATAAATGGAATTTCTTTACCAGGACTTTCCCCCCATCAATGGCCTCACAGGTCTAGTCCATCTTCCTTTCAGTAATTTGAACCATTAAAAGAAAATGAACTCCATTGCTCCTATTCCACCCTTGCATTTCACCTTTAGAAGATCTGGGATTTGTTTCGTTCCTACAAACAGGATAATAGTCAGGTTATTAATAGAATGCAAGTTTGCAAATACAAAGTGTCTCATTTTGTGTCTTTGTATTCCCAGCACCTAGGATGATGCCCTGCACATAGTAGGTGCTTAATAAATATTTGATTTATTGATTCAATAAGCAGCTCATATACTTCAGTGAGTTGTTTTCCTTTATCAACATGTATATAGGATGCCTTCTAAGGAGTCTTCTGGAATGCTTCTTAAACTTCTCTAATTATTTTTCTCTCTGACCCCAAGATACTCCTTCAAGGTCAGGGATTATGCCCTGTCTCTACCTGGATGCCGACATATATGCAGGAAGGAATATGTGCAACCTTTGTGCTGCCCAGGATTCTGGGGACCAGACTGCATGGGTAAGTGCCCAAGCTTTTACCTCGGGTATATATATATATACATACAGCAAATGTCTTCCTGGTCTTCCTTCAGTTTCACAAACAAACAAGCTTTGCAATCAAAAAACTACTGGGATGTTCTAAGCCTCCTCTGCTGAGTTTATCTACATACAGGAAACATTTAATGTTTAGGAGAATTTGCTTTTGTTCATGGCATAGTGGGGAGTAGGGACAAATCTGTGTGGGAGAAGGAATTAAAAAAAAATTAAATCTGGGGTCCATATCTGAATATATTTCAGGTTGTCTGAACTTGGATGGATGAGGAAGAAATTATTTCTTTATTTTCACTTGCTTCTAACAACAATTTTGCATTTCATTCCATTATAAATGAAGGTAATAAACCATAGAAGAATTAACAGTACCTGTGATTTTCTCACATTTGGAAATCACAGATATTTTCATATAAAATTATATTTGTTATTGATCGCTCAAAATACAATTTGTGATCATCAATCCTCATTCCACATCTAACCACCAAGTACCTAACCCAAATCCAAAGATGTGCTGGAGCTGGCTCAGTATGAAACTTTCAGTGTGAGCATTTGTACCTCAATGAATGCTATAAATTCGAGCTTGATTTATTATGTTTAATTGTCTAAATTTAGAGAAGCAATTGAGAAAATGTTAATCGTGTAAACTTAATTTAAAAGTGTGTTTAGACATACCCCTGCCCTAACCCATTAGATTTATTCAGTCCCATTGGATTCTTCGTGGCCCCATTTGAGGTTTTCTTGTCAAAGATACTGGAATGGCTAAAATAATATATTTTTTTAAAGTAAAAAAAATACAAAGATACTGGAATGATTTGCCATTTCCTTCTCCAGTTCATTTTATGTATAAGGAAACTGAAGCAAAGAGGGTGAAGTGGCTTGCCCAGGGTCACACAGCTATTAAGTGTCTGAGGTCAGATTTGAACTCAGGAAGATGAGTCTTCCTAACCCTAAGCCTTTGATACTCTATCTACTGAATCACCTAGCTGCCAAACCCATCAAACCCCATGAAAATCGATTTCAAAATTATTATAGTTATTAAACTTTCCACCGTGTCACACAAAAGAATCTATAATATATTTCAGTATCAAATCATGTATTTAAAAACATGATTCTGAAAAGGGGTCCTTGGCTTTGATAGACTTGCCAAAGGGGTCCAGGACACTCAAAAGGGTTTAAGAATTACCAAACTAAAAAGAAAATCTACTAATCAAAAAGCATTTATTGAGTTTTTGCTATGTGCAAAGCATTGCACGGGACTCTGGAGAAATAGACCAAAAAAGAAACAGTTGCTGCCCTCAAGGAGTTTGTATTTTTTGTGAGAACTTTTAAATTTTATTTTATTTATGTTTAATCAAATTAACATTAAAATTAATTAGTTTTATTAATGCTTTTGATCTTTAAGCCACTTCCCACCCACCCTCAGCTCCTCAGAAGGGGACACTTTATTAAAGAAAAGCAATTAAGTAAAAACATCAGATGTAGAAACCTTGATTGGCAGAGTTTGTATTCTTTTGGGGGGCAAAACAATACATACACATTTTAATGGATACAAAGTAAAATACAGGTTAGCAGAAGAGAGAGAATGGAAGCAACCCATTAGAATATTGTTACAGTAGTCTAATCTGGAAACTGGAAGAGCAAACAGTGTATGGAAACCAAGTCTGGGTGTTTCTTATTCCCTCTTCACTCACTTGGGGGGAGGGCGGGGGAGGGAGCACAATCCTTTATCTTTGGTTAGTGAACATGCTACATTTGTTAGAAAGGTTTCCTTCCTCTAAGGTGGGGAGGAAAAAGTCTCTCTCCTTGAAAGTAAATCCTGACTATCACTTTACATTTCCTGAAAAGATAAGAGTTCTGGGGGGAGGGAGGGAATGGAGACCAGGGAAGAAAGCCTTGAGTCTCCATTTGGAGGAAGCCTATTCCCAGGCTTTGCAACTATAAACTACCCAAAGCCAAATTCTCTTTCTTCTCAGTAAATCAACCGCATTGTCACCCAGAACCCCTTTGGAAAGCAGGCACAAAATTCGACCACCCATGTAGCTCCTATCATGGGATTCAAATGACTTTGCCTTTATTAAAACGAGCAAGGCTAGAATCCCTGGCTTTCCTTGGTTCTGCTAGTGTTCCTCTTCGTTTAGCGACACAGAACCAAAATTCTTTCACCTCTGGGATCGTGTCACACATGAACAACCCAGAACTAACTAGGCACTTAGGAGATATTTTTAAACTGAAACCTGGATTTAATTAAATTATGGAATTGAATTCAGTGAAATGCCACTGATTTTTTTTAAGTGATTCTCTTATTTTCTCTTCCTCGATACTAATTTTCTAAAATCTCATTAGAGGAGCACATATTTATTCATGAATGGGTGTGTGGGTGTGTGTGTGTAAATACACATCTGTAAATAGAATCATATAAAAGAGTTGGAAAAAGTCTTAAAGATCATCTAATCTGGGACTTCTTAACCCCAGGTCCAGAGACCACCTCCCTCCCCCATCTATGGACAATTTTCAAGATATCTATGAACCTGGAGTGGAGGCAGGGAATTAAACCTTTATTTCAATTTAATTGGATTCCTCTGTAGCCACAGGTATTTTATTTACACTCAGAAGAGGTCCATTGAATTCACCAGACTGCCAGAGGAGCCCAGAACATACATGCATACACACATTTATACACAATGTTAAGAGGTCCTGACCTGAGGACAACTAGGTGACTTAGTGGATTGAGAGCCAGGCCTGGAGACAGGAGGTCCAGACACTTCCTAGCTGTGTGACCCTGGGCAAGTCACTTTGCCCCCATTGCCTAGCCTTTACCACTTTTCTGCCTTGAAACCTGTACTTAATATTGATTATGACAGAAGAGGATTTAATTTTTTTAATATTTAAAAAAAAGAGACCCTAGTTTGAAAAAAGTACTTCCTAATCTCTGCCTTTCAAAGTATTTCTTTTTCAGAAAGTTAAACACTCCAAATCTAATAGAGCCAGCTTTATATTAAATGTTCCCTTCAAAATATGTTATAGGTATATGTTACATGTATAATCATCTGTTTATGTATGAATGAGAATGAGCATAGCCTAAGACAGTACTTCTCAAAACTTTGGGTCTCAAGATTTCTTTACACTCTTAAAATTGAGGTTCCCCCCTAGACAAAGAGCTTTCGTTTATGCAGGCTATATCTATTTATTTTCCATATCAGAAATTAAAACACCCTTCTGTTATTATGAAAATAGTGCTGCCCTCGTGGATGTCCCTGACCCTCAGAGATAACCAGACTACAATTTAAAAATCATTGCCTTTATGGATATACAACTGAATTCTGAGTTGACAGACCTGCATTTGAATTGCACCTCTGATACTTCCTGGACTATAACTCTGGGCACAGCAGATCACTAGATATCTCGCTAAACTCCCTAAAACTTGAAGTGGCCAGAGCTGAGGACTGGCATTGCTGTTGGAGGGAATTTCCAGCCCAGAAATTTACTAGAACAATTAAATCACAGGATCTCTCTCTCTCTCTCTCTCTCTCTCTCTCTCTCTCTCTCTCTCTCTCTCTCTCTCTCTCTCTCTCTGTCTCTCTCTCTCTGTCTCTCTCTCTCTCTCTCTCTCTCTCTCTCTCTCTCTCTCTCTCTCTCTCTCTCTCTCTCTCTCTCTCTCCTCCTGTCCTCAAAAAAAGCACTATTTCCAAAGCCCAGAAATTTGTATGTTCACAACTCCCCCAACAGTGCATTAGTGTCTCAGTTTTTCCACATCTCCAAGTTTTGTCATTTTCCTTTTCTGTCACAAAAGCTAATCTGATAGGTGTGGGGTGGCACCTCAGAGTTGTTTTAATGTGCATTTCTCTAACTAATAGTGACTTAGAGAATTTTTGTATGACTATAGAGAGCTTTAATTACTTTGTCTGAGAACTGCCTATTCATATCCTTTGACCATTTATTAAGTACAGAATGACTTGTATTCTTATATATTTGACTTTTTCTCCATATATTTAAAAAATTGAGCCTTTATTAGAGGCTCAAAAAATTTTTACACCATTATGCTTACTGTGTGTTACTCTCTATCCTATTTCCCCATGTTTAGCTTTTGGCCACCATTTCCCCCAATTTGCCCTCTTTTCCATCAGCCCCACCCCCACCCCCATTCCTTTATTCTCTTCCCCTCCTGCTTTCCTGTAGGGTAGATTTCTATATTAATTTGAGATTGTGAATGCTTTTCCCTCCTTGAGCCAATTCCAATGAAAATAAGGTACACATGTTCCCCTTCCTGCTTCCCCCATCTTCCCCTCTATTGTAAAAGGTCTTTTATGCCTCTTTGATATAAGATAATTTACCCCACTTTATTTTCCCTTCCCCTTCCTCCTTCTTCTTTATCCACATCCTTCTTTATCATGCCTTAATTTTATTTTTTATATTATCCTATCATATTCAACTCACAGCCTCACTCTCTATCTGTGTATACTCCTCTTAACTGCACTAATAATGATAAATTTCTTCAAAGTTACAATAATCATCTCCTCATGGAGGGATATACATGATTTAACTTAATTGAATGTCTTTTGATTTCTTTTTTCTGTTTATCTTTTTATGCTTCTCTTCAATCTTATATTTGAGAGTCAAATTTTCCATTCAGCTTTGGTCTTTTCATCAAGTATTTTTAGAAGTTCTCTATTTCATTGAATATCCATTTTTTCCTCTGAATGATAATGCTCAGTTTTGCTGGGTAAGTGGCTATTGGTTGAAGTCATAGCTCCTTTGCCCTCTGGAATATCATTCTCCGTGCTCTCTGATCCTATAATATAGAAATTGCTAAATCTTGTGTTATCCTGACTGAAGTTCTATGATATCAGAATTGTTTCTTCTTTGCTATTTACAATATTTTCTCCTTACCCTGGGAGTTCTGGAAATTGGCTAGAACATTCCTGGGAGTTGTCTTTTTGGGATCTCTTTCAAGAGGTAATCAGTGGATTCTTTCAATTTCTATTTTGCTCTCTGATTCTAGAATATCAGGGCAGTTTTCTTTGACAATTCCTTGAAATATAATGCTTAAGCTCTTTTTTGATCATAGCTTTCAGGTACTCCAATAATTCTTATATTATCTCCCCTGAATTTATTTTCCAGGTCAGTTGTTTTTCCAATAAGATATTTCACATTTTCTTCTATTTTTTTTTTCATTTTTTGACTATGTTGGATTGTTTCTTGATGTTTCATGGAGTCATTAGTTTCCACTTGCCCAATTCTAATTTTTAAGACATGATTTTCCTGAGTGAACTTTTGTACCTCCTTTTCAATTTGGCCAATTCTACTTTCTAAAGAGTTCTTTTTCCTCGGTGAATTTGTGTACTTTTTTCCCATGTGACCAATTCTGCCTTTTAAAAAGTTCTTCCCTTCAGTGCATTTTTGTATATCTTTTTCCATTTGGCCAATTCAGCTTTTTAAGAAGCTCTCTTCATTGGATTTTTATACCTCTCTTACCAATTGCTCTCTTCTCTTTTTTAATGTATTAATTTCTTTGGTGTTTTTGTGCCTCCTTCACCAAGCTGATGACTCATTTTTCATGATTTTCTTGTAAATTTTTCATTTCTTTTCTCAATTTTTTCTAACTCTTTTATTTTTAAAATCATTTTGGAGTTCCTCTATTAATTCTTTTCAGGATTGAGAGCAATTCATATTTTTCTTGGAGGCTTTGGATGCAGCAGTACTGACTTTGTTGTCCTCCTCTAAGTTTGTGTTTTCATCTTCCCCATCACCAAAATATTTTCCTTTATTGAGTTTCTTATTATCAATGAGAAAAATAGAAAAGAGCATTTATCTCAGTAAGTGTGAATCAAATTAATCATTCACAAAGCTTAATTAAATACCCAGAAAATCAATTCACCAAGTTTTATGAAGTACCTACTCTGTACTAGGCATGGTACTAGGGAGACAAAGACAACAATGAAATAGTCTCTGGACTCAAGGAGCTTTTATTTATCCTGTAAAGTATATCTAGATAGATAGATAGATGGATAGACAGACAGACAGATCTAGCACTTTAAGGAGTACAAAGTACTATGCATATATTTCATTTTACACTAATAAAAATCTCACAAAGTAGGTACTATTATTGTCCCCATCTTAAAAATAAAGAAACTAAATCAGACAAAGATTAAGGGACTTTGAGAGACACACAGCAAGGATCAGAGACCAGTTTTGAACTTAGGTCTTCCTGACTTCAGCCAGCACTCTAGTCACTCTGAAACCTAAGTGCTGCTTTATTTATTTCCCAACCCATACTTTCTATTTTAGTGTCATTTCTAAAACAGAAGATCATCAGGAGCTAGGCAAACTCTAACCACTGGGCTACCTGGTTGTCCCTTAGGTGCTTCTAAGTAAATTCAGTCTGAGGAAACTTGAGTAATATGTATTTTATTAGGTTATTTGAAAAGCAAGCACTGTTTCTAGAATCAGAGGACTTGGGTGGAATAAAAATCTTAGCTCTAATATTTATTACCTCTATGGCCTTGGGCAAGTCAATTAACTTCCCCAGACCCTCAGTTCCTGATTTGTAAAGTTAGTAAATTAGAGTAGATTGTCTATGAGGCTTCTAGCTTTAAATTGATGATCCTGGAAGTCACTTAATCTTTCTAAATATTAGTTTCCTCATTTATATAGCAAGGAAAATGGATCTCTAAAGTCTCCTTTGACTCTAAATTTTATGCTCCTTCAAATCAGAGATTTCCCAAATGGATCCAACTTTTAAAATTCAAGAAGTTTTGCTAGAGTTACTTCATATGGTCTTTGATTTAGAACTATAAGGGATCTTGGCAATCACAATATCCTCATTTTACAAATGAAAAACTGAGACTGGGAGAAGTTAAATGACTTGCATATAGTCCCACAGCTAGCATGAAGTTATCTGCTTATTTAGATCCACTTAGATTTTGTCAGGTTTCTTTGGCTTCATTTGTTCCCTTTTATAACTTAAGCTAACTTCAGAATAGATTGATAGGAGAATAATAATATAATATCTAATTCATAGTGATATAAATATATATGTGTATACTTATATACATACATATACCAATTTAAGGTTTGCAAAGAGTTGTACCTCTATCATCTTTTTTAATCCTTACTACAGCCTAGTTTAGGAGGTAAACAGGTGTTGTGTCTTACCTACCTTGGGTTACATTGTTTTAAAAGTATCCAATGTAGAATTTGAACTCATCTTCCTGACTCCAAGTTTAACACTCTACACCTTACATGTACCACCTTCCATGACAGTTGTCTTCAAGGTTATGAAGGAATCAATGGGCAAAGGATGTGAGACATGTTCTGTTTAGCCCTAGAAGATAGAAATAGGAGTAATGAGTAGAGGAGACTGAAAGGCAGATTTAACATCAATGTAAGTAATAATTTCCTAGCACATCCTAGTGCAAACAACAACATAGAACTAGGTTCTGATCAAGGACACATGTAATACCCAATGAAATTGCACATTGGCTGCGGGAAGGGTGGGTGGAGGGGAGGGAGGGAAATAATGTGATTCTTGTAACCAAGAAATAATTTTCTAAATTGACTAAATAAACTTATTCAAATGGAAAAAATAAAAGCTGCATTATTTTAAACTATTAGTTTATCCAAATTAAAGAATCAATTATAAAAAAAATAATAATTCCCTAGCCTTAGAGCTGTCCACAAATGAAATGTGCTTCCCTGGCAGGTCACAGCATCTTAGGATCATAGATTTAGAACTAGAATAGACTTTAGCCTCTTCATTTTATAGATGAACAAACTGAAGCACACAAAGAAGAGTTATTAACCTGAGGTCCACAAACATTTTTTTAACATTTTGATAACTATTTCCTTTGAAATCTTATAGGGAGGATTTTTGGGGGTGGGGGGTTGCATTTAAAGAAATGATTCCAAGAAGAGGTCTATAGGTTTCTCCTCTAGATCACACCCTGGGAAACCATTTCAGTAGATGGACTGAACCAAGGTGAGGGTAACCGACAAGCTACAAACCCATTGGTGAGTTAAGGAATGGCTATCCCATAAATATGAAGGTTTCTTCAGATGAGAACAATATTTTCCAACAGCGACAAAGGTAGCAGTGGGTGCTTAGAACTTGGTCAGACATTGATGATGCACAATCATCCTTACTCTTGTCTTGCAGAGAGTAGTGCCTATGACTTTGTGTAATTCTGCCTCACTTACATCCAGTTCTTGTACAAGTCAAGACATCGCTCTGTGTTGTCATTGGTCCACTTCTAAAATGAAGGATGAACAGTAAAATTTCACCACCCTGCCAAAGGGCTCCATCACACATGCAAAAAGGTTAGGAGAAGTTAAATGGCTTGCCTAGGGTTATACAGGTAGTAAGTGGCAGAAACAATTTGAACATAGGTCTTCTGTATCTAAAGCTAGATGTATTTGTTTACCTTTCATCTCAAGTTCTTTGAGCAATAGGTAGATAGTAATTTTTAAGGGATATCATAAAAGAATTCTTTTTCAGAAATGTTTTAATATTATTTGAATGACCTCAGTAAAATCACTGAACTTCTCTGTGCCTCAGTTTTCTTTTCTGTAAAATGTGGGAGTCAGCCTAAATGGCCCATGAGTCTCAGATCCTGCTTCCATAATAAAACTAAGAGGGCTGGTAACACATCTTTGGAAAGCCATGAACTAAGTGTCCCTGCTATTGCTGAGGTCACTATGCTTGCTTATTTCCCATCAGGTACACAATTCTAACCAGAGATATAAGTGGGAAAACTCAGGAAACATTGATATTATCTCAAAATCCAAGCAATAAGGTTTCACACCCAGCTGTTGACAATGAATTGGTTTTTTCTATATCCTTGAAAATATAGAATTCTTGGGAGGTCCCTGGCTTCTCAGCCAAAAGGAAACTCATTATCTCCTTCCCTAAAGCTTCAGAACAATGTGATGATATGCTGACCAACTGATAATAGTGTGAGCTCTTCATTGAGAAAAATAGCCAAACAGGAGGCCACTGGTGATGACTCATGGGAAATGGAACCACTGTGACCCAAAATGGTTTTATCAGCTATTTTTAGCACACAATGCCTCCAGAAATTTCTTCTGGCAATGGGAGAAGAGTACATCCAATAACTATTGCAAATGGGAACTCTGGAAATTGCAGTTCTGGATGTTTTTTTTTGTTTGTTTGTTTGTTTTGTTTTGTTTTAATGAGAGTATGAGGTAAAGAACAAGGGAAATTGCTCTGGATAACATGAGAGATGTGTCTTTTGTTGGGTTGGGGGGGTTCAATTTTGAAAAAAGGTAACTTGAACTAGTTTGAAATTGAATGTTGGCTCTGACTTCTTGTTTCCTTCAGAATGTCCTGGAGGAAAGAAGTCCCCTTGCAGTGGCAGGGGGCATTGTTCTGATGGCATCGAAGGCAATGGAAGCTGCATTTGTTCAGTAAGTTCAGGGATGAGTTCTCCAAATGTCTCACCATTAGAGGTTCTCCATATCTGAATAGTTTAATGGTTCTTTGACCCCCACCAGTTGTGAGCAGTCCTTCAGTTTGGTGCAGCCCACAAACTACGCATCCCTTTACCTTCCTAATTATAACATAATAATGTTATTTAGAAGCATTCTAAATATGGAGTGGGAGAACCTGGCTTCAAATCCTGACCCTGACCCTGACTACCTCTATGACCTTATACAAGTCACTCATGATGATGTTGGACTAGATGACTTCCAAAGGCCCTTCTATCTCTAGGTCTTCCAGCTTATGATTCTCTGATCTTTGGCATCACCGTTCCCTGATCCTCAGTTTCCCACCCTATAAAATGATGGCATTAGATTAAATGGCCCTCAGATCCCATCCAGCTCCAAAGCTATGATGAAATCTATGATCCTATGATATCTCTCATTTGAGTTTCTCATCTATTGTGTAAAGTTAAGTACTGTGAGCTCCTTGAGAACAGAGTCTGTCCTTTCCCTTTCATTTTATCCCCAGTGATTAACACATAGTAGGCTGGCTGGCACATAGTAGACTCTTAAATAAATGCTTGTTAATTTTGCACGTGAAGAAGAGATGGTTCTTCCCCGGTCACAATGAAGATAGGCAGCTCTTCAGTTACTGATGGAAACATTTTTGCTTGCCTCTCTCTGTTGACTTTTAAATAATTCCTATTCAGAGATGAGTCTTAACATTTAAATTGACCAATCACATTTTAAGGACAATAAGGCAACCTCAGGGCTTCCCCTCAATCTGAGGAAGTCACAAACTCGGTTTCCTCATCAGTAAAGAGGAAATAGCTCACAGAGTTGTTGTGATTTCATACAACTAGTGAGTTTCTAAATCAGTATTTGAACCTGAGCCTTCCTAACTCCACCTTCAGTGTGCTTTCTGTTGGACAACACTGCCTCCTATGTGGTTCTTGTCCACCCATCTCTAGAGAGTTAACCTTTCTCTGGCTCTTTTGCATACTTCTCATGAGCCCTTGCTGCTTCTGGACAGTCCATTAACCTGGATCAATCTCAATACATGGACATAACCAGCCTACATCCTTTTCAGGTTCCCCATAGGTCTGGAACAGATCCCTTAACTGAAATGAAAGAATGCAGGCCATGAGGAGAAAGACTCAGGCAAGATGACCAGTGCATTTTATCCTCTTGTATTCTCTCTGCTTCTTTTTCTGCTACTCTCCCACCTTGCCCCTCTATGCCCTGGATTGCTTTGTTGTCTTCCAAAATGATGGCGAGATATAAAAGGAAAAGTCCTTCTCTAGACAGAGACATACCTAGAGGTCACCAGAAGGAGATAAGTTAAAGGGTTTTCCCTTGGAAGCCAAGAACTGCCTAAAGTTGTCATTTTTTAGTTGTGTCCAACTCTTCATGACGCCATTTGAGATTTTCTTAGCAAAGATCCTGGAGTGGCTTGCCATTTCCTTTTCCAACTCATTTTACAGAAGAGAAAACTGAGGCAAATAGAGTCTCACAGCTGGTAAGAGAGCTCTGACACTGTCTCTTGTTTATTTCCTCATTTGTTAAACTGACTGAGCACTTTCCAATTCAGTGCAACAAGCATTTACTAATAACCTACTGTGTACCTAGCACTGTGCTAGGCAATGGGGAAACTGATAGCAAAATGAAGATATCCCTCCCCTCAAAGAACCTGCTCTGTAGAATTATGAGGGGAGGTGAAGGGTAGGAAGAGTTTGGGCAAATCATATCTCCCTGAGCTTCAGTTTACTTATCTAAAAACTAAACATCATAATATCTGCCTCCCTCAATTGTTCTGGAACTCAAATGAAATATCATCTGTAAAGTGCTTTGCAATCCGCAAAGCACTGACTGTAAAAAAAAAATCTTACTTTAAATGAACATTTTAGAAACAAAAGAAGAGGGGGGAAATGAGAAGCAGAAAGATAAAACTTGAGGACCCTGTGCTAGGTTCTAAGGTGAATACAATACAGATCTTGCTCTCCATTTAATTGTTTAGAAAGTCATATGGTATGTTAGAACAGCAGACTTGAAGTCAGGAAACACATGGATTCAAATCCCACCTCAGCAATTTACAAGCTGTGCAACCCTAGTTAAACCATTTTATCTCTGTGAGCCCTAACTCTTCCTCTATAATATGAAAGGAGAATACAGACTCTATGGTCTTTCAAGCTTTAAATTCTATGATTGCTTCTATGAATCCAGTCTTTGAATCTCAGTAATTATATTATCCTGGGAAAATCATTTGTCTTCCATAGACCTCAAGAGTTCTCATATATGAAATGTGTAGGTTGGACTCCAATGGCCTCTAAGGTCCTTCCCAGCTTTAGATCTATAATCATATTATTCTATTCATTTAAACCAGGTCCGAAGTGCTCCTAGGTGATGCAGTGGATAAAACACCAGGTTCAAATCCAGCCTCAGTTACTTACTAGTTATGTGACTTTGGGCAAGTTACTTAACTTCTCTCTGCCTCACTTTACTCATCTGTAAAATGAGCTGGAGAAGGGACTGAAAAACCACTCCAGAACTTTTGCCAAAGAAAACTCCAAATGGGGTCAGAAGGATATCATCAGATATGACTGAACAATAGTAAACACAGGCAGAGCAGAAAATGAGGAGAGGGGAGTAGTGTTGTTCAATGAAGAAAGAGTTAGCTTTAGAACAAATCAATTTGGGTTTGAATCCTGCTTCTGTCACTTACTAGCTGTGCAACCTTGGCCAAGACCCTTCCTAAGCACTCTGGGTCTCACTTTTTTCATCAGTAAAATAAGGAGTTGGGGCCATCTGGTTTCTGGCATCACTTCCTGCTCTAAAGCTACGATCCTATACAACACAGAGTCAACTGAGCCTGTGATTTCGTTGGTATAGGAGACTCCCCAGTGAGAAAGTCCTTCCACCAAGGCAGGTTAGCTCCTTTTCTCCTACTTTGATTCTTGGCCAAGTGCTAGAGCACTGAGATGTTGAGTGATTTGCCAAGGTTACTCAACTCATAGCTTTCAGAGATGGGACTTGAACCCAAGTCTTCAATTCTAGTCCTCTCTTCACTATACCATACTGTCTCCATATACAACATGAATGAATATGAGAGAATGTGATGAGACAAATGAGAAATGGAGATAAAAGAAAATTTGAGGTGGGAGAGTGAAACTTTTAATTATGGTGGAGGATGGATAGCAAAGAAGGTTTCATGGTGGAGGCAATGCCTGATTTCAACACACATAGATTAGGAAGGAATTAGACTAAGATGCTGAGACCAAGGTGTACAAATGTACAAAGGCCAGAGAATCCTCAATGAGATGGGATACAGGTGGAAGAAAACATTGTATATAGTAAGAGAGCCTTCAGAGTGCATTGTGGGTACTGTTTTTTCCTTCTTTAGTGACATGTTCTTTCTGTTCTATAGGAAGGATTTGGTGGAACGGCCTGTGAAACCTGTGTAGAGGAGAATTTATTTGGACTCAACTGTACTTCAGGTGTGTTTAATCAAATGAAATACTATCTGTAAAGAATTTGCCAGCTTTAAGGCATTAGGTTCATGTTGCTTTTATTTACTTTTTAATAATCAAAAGATACTTATTTGATATTAAACATCATTTAAAGGGATAAATCAAGAAGCAAAGCTCACCAAGTCCTTGCCAAAACCTCAGCATCCACAGCTGAAGCCCAAAGATTATACTAGAGCCATATTGGTGAACCTATAGCCCATATACCATTATTCTCATCACCATGCCTGAGGACATTTCTCATATCACCTTCCCCTCTGCCCAGCAGCCCAATGGGAGCCCTTCCTCCCTTTCCTGTCTCGGGTAAGAGGTATCTCACACACAGTTCGAGGGTTGCAGTTTGGGCACTCTCTAAAAGGTTCACTATTATTCCACTAGTGGGGAAAGACCTCAAGTGCTTACATCAACCAAGGTTAGGTAAAATTGAAATTAAGGACTGATCTGAGGGACTGCTGCTATGACAACTCCCAATTAGCATAATAGGATCACAGAATTAAGTTGGGAGCAATCAGAGAAGATCTAGTCCAATCCCTACATTTTACAGATAGCAAAGTAAGTCCTAGTTAGAGGGTCTTGGTCACACAGGTTACTACCTGTGTTTAGTAAGTGGTAGAGGAAGGATTTTAATCTATTCAGAAGGATTTAAATACAACACTCTTACCAGTAAGCCCATAGTCCAGGAGGAAATAAACTCTTTCCCCTAAGAACAATTAATCTTTTATTTATGATGACTCAAAACACAATGATTCATCCTTAAGATGTAATGCCATCCAAGAAGGGTTGCACCATCCTAGGAGTTCCCTTAACTTGAGTTCCAAGAATCCAGTTAAATCTAACTCTCAAATTTTGTGATTCCTTCCTATAAAGTTTTGTCTTCCACTGATGCCTTCTTCTGATGTCTCATCAGTTAGTTAGACAGTCAACATATAATGTGTCATAAGACTAGATTTTTCTCCCAATCCTCAACTCTCAAAAAAAAAAAAAAAGAAAAATTATATACCAGATGGAGTAATGCAGAATAGAAAAAGATAAAACCCAAGCAAGGTAAAAATGTTTATGAATTATTAATTAACACCGGAATCCTCAAAGGACTCACTCAGCTTCCCCAAAGCTCCCCTAAAGGATGGCAAACTGACATTTGGGCTTATATTGGGATTCTTCCTACTTCAGATTTTGCTGGTGTTCTTTATCCCCTTCCCACACACCCCCATCCCACTCAAGGATACAGCAATCCCTTGAAGCATGAGACTTCCTTGAATCCACAAGACAGAATCCATCCTGCCAACCACAAAAAGAAACTTGTTCCAAAGTGCTACATCCACTGGGTGCCAGTGTTGTCTCATACCAATATGATGGTGGGTAGTATGAGACAACATCCATCTCTCTACATCTCAGCTCTGGCATAGATTTGTAACAACTATTTTTGTCCAGTGTCAGAGCATTCCTCAGCCTGAGCTGTTTATGAGTTCTGAGATGATTCAGAGATGCTGCCTCTAAGACTTTCCATCTTGCTGGCCTGATCCTATGACCTGCCCAGTGAGTCACAACCCATGGAATGAATAGCATCAGCCTCATAGGTTTAGGCAGCCCTAGAGACCCACCTCCAGCCATTGGCATCTCATCCAGTAACATCCAGGAAAAGCACGATACACTGACTCTCCCAGTAGCCTCTGATTTCTATATTCTTAGCATTAGCTTTTCCTGATCCCTCTTAACCATTCAGTAAGTATTAGTGTCACTGTTGCCTTTATCTGGGCAAAAAGAATGGTATTTGGCAACCACTACCACCCCCCAGTCATATTGGGCTTTGCAAGTAAAGTGTCAACGTGGGTCCCTGGCGTTCCTGTCCCAGCACTCATTCCCAAGGATACTTGTTTGACTGAGTCCTTCCTCCAGTGCTACTCAACAGTCCCAGAAACTTGGCAAAAGGACTCCCCCTTTCAGAGGGATTTAAAGCCACAAAGGGCCCCCGAGATCACGTGATCCAGCCCTCTCATTTAAAGATGAAGCAGCTGAAGTCTAGAAAAGTTAACTACTCTCAGCTAAAATCCTACTTTCCTCTAGCCTCCTTAATATTGTGATTGTCTCTAAGTCATCCTCTGTGAGTGTAGAGAGGATAAATCCATATATATGTATATATGTGTATATATATGTATATATGTGTATATATAATAAAATATATATATAAAATATATATAATAAAAATCCATATATAATATACATAAAATATATAAAAATATAAAATAAAATGTATAATTTATTTTATTTTTATAGATTTATCACATAAACACACACATGTAGATATAGATATAGATACACATTTATGTTGTTTTTACATATGTTTGCATATGTCTCCCCCTTAGACGATGAGAAAAAGAATAAATGAGAACTTAAGTGATATATATATATATTAATTGCCAAAAGTCACATGTCAAACTTGATAGCAACTAGGTAGCCTAGAAACATTGTCCCAACTATGTTACCTGTTACAAATCACTTACCATTTATATAGCCCAGTTTCCTCTTCTGTTAAGGGGGTCGAAATCATCCCCAAAACCCCATCAGTCTCTAGATTAATGATGTTTTGTGTGTCCTCGGGCAAGTTACAACCTATCTGAGCCTCTGTTTCCCCTTCTGTAAGATGAGATGAGTGGACTAGAATACCTACCTTTAGCCCTTGGACCCTGGGATCCTACTATGCCATGAATTACCTATGTGGCAAGTCACTGAACGTCTATAAAAATGAGGGCTTTGAACCTTTGACATCCTTTCCTGCACTAACCACAGCACATTCCCTACTGCCCCACAAGGCGGTCTTTGGGAGAAAAGATGCTTAGAACTCTAAAAGGGTCATCGTCATGTGATGGGTTTGCTTCTCTCTTTAGTCTGCAACTGTGTCCATGGCGTGTGCAACAGTGGACTAGATGGGGATGGAACGTGCCTTTGCTATTCTGCCTACACGGGCCCCAACTGTGATAAACGTAAGTATGCCTGCGGCCTCTTCTTTGTTTTTCGCTCTCCACATTTTATTTAGAGTTTAAGACTAACTTTAATCTCAGAATCACATATCCATAGGCTTGTTTCCTTTTTTTTTCATTTAAACTTAAATTCATGGTTTATTAGAACAAAGTCTGTAAACAAATATTTACCATGTCTGTTACATGTAACACAGGAGCTGCTTTAAAACAGAAATTCATCTCCCTCCCTCCCCCCCCCCCATTTATTTATTTTTCATTTAGAATTTGTCCATGCTTTCATGATTCATGTTCTTTTCCTCCTCTCTTCCCTCCCTCCTCCTGGAACTGACAAGCAGTTCCACTGGGTTATCCATGTACCATTGTTCAAGACCTATTTCCATGTTGTTCATATTTGCAGTAGAGTGATCTTTTAACATCAAAACCCTAATCACATCCACATCAAACCACATAATTGATCCTATGTTTTTCTTCTGCATTTCTACTCCCACAATTCTTTCTCTGGCTCTCCCCTTTTTATAACTACAACAGGTATCAAAACAATCCTGAACATACTTTTTGTTACTACTAGTTGTCAGTACCCACACCTCTTCAAAAACTAAACAAAATTAGCAACAGTATTTTTTGTACCTGCTACTTTAAACAATTTACATGGCAGCTCTTTCACAAGCTCTTTCTTCTTGAAGTCACTGAACCTGTATGAAATGAGGGCTTTGAACCTAGAGACCTTTGATGTCCTTTCTGAAACATACATTATTCCACAGCAATCTGATACTTCTTGCCATGCTTTCATCTTTTTTTTAATAGTTCTATCACTTTGTTTTTATTTTATTTTTTATTTTATTTAGTTGATTAATTAAGAACAAATTTCCATGGTTCCATGATTCATGTTCTTTCCTTCCCCCCCTCCCCCACCCCAGCCAATGAGCAATTCCACTGGGTTTTACATGTGTCATTGATCAAGACCTATTTTCATATTATTGATAATTGCTCTAGGGTGATCACTTATAGTCTACATCCCCAATCATATCCCCATTGAACCATGTGATCAAGCAGTTGTTTTTCATCTGCATTTCTGTTCCCACAGTTCTTTCTCTGGATGTGGATAGCATCTTTCTCATAAGTCCTTCAGAATTGTCCTGGATCATTGCATTGCCACTAATGGAGAAGTCCATTTCATTTGATTGTACCACAGTGTATCAGTCTCTGTGTACAATGTTCTCCTAGTTCTGCTCCTTTCACTATGCATCAGTTCCTGGAGGTCATTCCAGTTCACATGGAATTACTCCAGTTCATTATTCCTTTGAGCACAATAATATTGTGGCTGAGACTAGATTTGAACCCAGGACCTTCTGTCTCTGGGCCTGGCTCTCAATCCACTAAGCCACCCAGTTGCCCCCTGGAATTCTTTTAATGTGTGGGTTTTACATTGTGAGATTTAATCAAAACATTAACATAAGTTGTTGGTTTAGATAAGTTTGAGATTTGTTAAAAATTAATTGCTGTATGTTTGTTCTTCTGGAGGTTGTGGAAGCTTCATGTTTTCTTTGGCCATCATTAGACACCTTAGCTCTTGAAGTTCAAATTCCATGCTATAAGAATTTTTCCATTTTGCTAACACTGGTATGCTCTGTGCATCCACTATTCCACTAGAATTATTTATCCCATTCATATTAATTTTTGTTAGAAATCTAACTGTTGGAGGTGCTTCTGGGTTTTTAGGTCCACACTCTACTTTCACACAATATATTCTATTTTCATGGTTTGTCTTTGGTGGCCCAATAATCATACCTGTCCTCCTCTTAAGTGTCATATCTTCATCTTCAAGTCCCCAGCGAAGTGTACCATTACCTATTCCTTTTTGGCCTTCTTCAAGTTTTGCTAACAAGTGAAAATTATGTGGAACTTTAACTCCTGTAGAGACTGCCATCTTCTCCACCAACCCTGGACTTCTGTCACCCTGCCCCATCATGAGGCAACACTACTAGGCACGCTGGTCCCTGCCTGCATAACAGATCCCTCCCCACCCCCTGCTTGCCCCCCAGCCTCCACCACCTCCAGAGTCTCCACCTGACTAGAATAAAGAGGATATGACAATTTCTGTTTTCCCACCTTTGCCTGTGGCCTCTTAATGCTTTTGTCAATTCAAATCTGCCAAGATAATCAGTCCAACCAGGAACTGGAGGTGATGGGTGCTGCCCAGAAGTATTAGGCAGGGGTGGAGCCAAGATGGCAGCTTAGTAGCAGTGAAAACGTAAACTGCTCTGACAGTCCTTCCAAACCAATCTTTAGAAAGCACCTCAAAATTCCAGGAGTCAAAAACCAATAGTAAGACAGAGTGAGGAGGCTCTCCCACTGAACACAACTTGAAAGATAGGCAAATTGTTGATTTTCACAAGATAAGTGGGGAACCAGAAGCAAAACTGCACACAGAAGTGTTGCCTAACCACCACCACCTACTGTGCCAGGTTCCATGACTGAGCATAGGCTAACTTCAGGATGATGGGATGCAGGCTATTACAACAAAAGAACACTTCAGACCCACCTTGGTGCCCTGGCACCACCTCCAAAGAGGTCCACAACCAGGCCCTTTAAAGCCTGTGCTGCAATGAAGACCTTGCCCCAGAGCAAAATCGATCACAGTGCCTAACCCTGCAAACCAACAGTAGAGGAGATAGAATCAGCAAACAGCTTTCAGAATTCCTAGTCAGGCAAAAAAAAGATGGGAACATGAGCAAACAGCAAAAGAAGCAAAAGAAACAAAAGAAGTCAGGCAAAAAAAAGATGGGAACATGAGCAAACAGCAAAAGAAGCACTTGAAAATTTCTATGGGGACAAAGATAAAAGCATAGAAACAACAGGGGATGGTGAGATCCAAGCAACCACATGCAAAATTTCAAAGAAAACTGGGAATTGGTCTTAAGCTCTGGAAGAACTCAAAAAGGAATTTAAAAATCAAATAAGCCTGATCAGAGAAAATTGAAAGAAAATGGGGAAAAGAAATGAAAGTAATATAAAAAGAAAATAATAGCTTAAAAAGCAAAGCTTTTTAACTGAAAAAAAGGTCAACTGAAAAAAGAGACACAAAAATCCAATGAAGAAAAGCATACTATGAAAAGCAGAATGGACCAAATGAATAAAAAGTATCAAATAGTCATAGAAGAAAAATCACCCTTTAAAAAATTAGAATTGAACAAATATAAGCTAATAACTTCATGAGACATCCAGAAACAATGACATAAAATCAAAAGAATGAAAGAAAATATGCAACATTTCATTGAAAAAAACAACTTACCTAGAAAATAGATCTAGGAGAGACAATTTAAGAATTATTAGGGAAGAGGAAGGGAAGAATTATTGGACTACCTGAAAGTCATGACCAAAAAAAAAAAATCTTAGACATTATAATACAAGAAATTATCCAAGAAAACTGCCCTGATACTCTTGAATAAGAGGGTAAAATAGAAATTGAAAGAATCCACATATCAAATGACAACTACCAGGAATGTTATAGCCAAAATCAAGAGCTCCCAGCCAGAAAGAGAAAATTCTAATATCATGGAGCCCCACTCCAGATTATACAGAATCTAGCAGATTTCACATGGAAGGACCAGAAGGCTTAGAATATGATATTTTAGAAGGCAAGGGAACTGGGTTTACCACCAATAATCGCCCTCCCATCAAAATTGATTTTATATTTCAGGGGAAAATATGGTCATTTAATAAAACAGAAGATTTCCAAGCATTCCTGAATAAAAGACTAGACTCAAACAGAAAATTTTATGTCCAAATATAAAACTTAAGAGAAGCATAAAAAGGTAGGTAAGACAGAAGAAAAAATGTAAGGGCTTCAACAAGGTCAAATTGTTCACATTCCTATATGGAAAGATGATTATCTGTAACTCTTAAAAATTGTTATTATCATAGTAGTTAGAAGAAATATACATAGACAAAGAGTGTGATAGTAAACTTTTTAGGATGATATAAAAGAAACTAGGAGGTGAAAAAAAGGATTGTACTAAGAGAAATGGAAAGAGAGAAGTAAAATGTGGTAAATTATATCACATAAAGAGGCAACGGTGGGAAGAGGTGGGAAATACTACTACAGTGGAAGGGAGGATGAGGGTGATGAGAAGAACAGCCAGATTCACTGGGGTATATAATCCTATCTTACCCTATAGAGAAGTAGAATAGGAATAAGAAAGGGAGTGGTAGAGAGGGGAGTAATATAAGGGAGGGAGAAGTTGGAGAGGGTGATTAAAAGACCCCATAGAGAAGTAGGAGGGGAATAAGAAGGTTGGTGGTAGGAAGATGAGTCATATAAGGGAGGGGGAAGGTGGCAAGTGGCTAAAAGCAAAAAACTCATGTAGAAGGAAAAATTAAAAGGAGAAATGACAGAATTAAAATAAGAAGTCAAGATAGAAGGGAATACACAAATGATAATCATAACTGTGAGTGTAAATGGGATGAACTCACCCAAAAAATGGAAGCAAATAGCAGAGTGGATTAAAAACCAGAATCCTACCATATGTTGTTTACAAGAAACAAATTTGAGGGGGCACCTGGGTAGCTCAGTGGATTGAGAACCAGGCCTAGAGACAAGAGATCCTAGGTTCAAATCTGGCCTCAGACACTTCTTTGCTGTGTGCCCCTGGGCAAGTCACTTAACTCCCATTGCTTAGCCCTTACCACTGTTCTGCCTTGAAATCAATAGAAAGTATTGATTCTAAGAAAGTAAGGGTTTAAAAAAAAGAAACACATTTGAGGCAGTTAGACACATTCAGAGTAAAGATAAAAGGCTTGAGCAGAATCTATTAAGCTTGAACTCAGAAAAAAAAAAGCAGGAATAGCAATCATGATCTCAGACAAAGCTAAAACAAAAATAGATCTGATTAAAAGAGATGATGAAAATAACATCTTGATGAAAGGTAGTATAGACAATGAAGGAATATCAGTACTTAACATATATGCACCAAAGGATATAGCATCTAGATTTTTAAAGGAGAAATTAAAGGGGCTTAAAGAGGAAATAGTAAAACTATACTACATGATTAAACTGGAGGTATTTAAGGAACTTTTCTGAATACCTAGGAACTTAGAAAAGAAACTGAAGCACCTAGATTTTTAGAGCAAATAACAAAAGTTACTTAAACACCAAGTGATTCACTCTACATATGTCATTAGATGACTGACCTTGGATAAATAACTTTATTTTTATAGATTTGTTTTCTTATAATAATAATATATTTTGATAAGGTTATATAATTTGCAAAATGTTTTCCTCACCTAATTCAGAATGCTAGATACACTAGTATCAGTATTATTTCCATTTTATAGAAGAAGAAACCAAAGAGACATGGTTTGTCCACAGCCATACAGTGAGTGATATAGAATTCAAGCTCTGGTCTTCTGATTCAAATTCAGGAGTTGCCCCTTGACCTCCCCAGAGACACACAATCACATAGGATCGATCATAGATGGTGGGAAGGGGCCTCTCGGACTAGCTAATTCAACCTTTTTTATTTTATAGACAAAAAATCTGAGGTTAAATGACTTGTCTAAAGTGTCAAACAGACAATGTTAGGTATTGAACTCAAGTCCTCTTACTCTCAGTCCCAAACTCTTTCTATTGTGCCCTCTAGTAAGTATCAGAGAGAGAATAGAAGTAGCCATATCAACCTTGTTATGTATATTATAGAGGTGATTCTTCAGGTATGCATTCTACTAAAAAGGATCTGAGGTCATTTTCCTGTTCTAAATCTCTTATACTAAGGCAGAGTTTGACTTACCTTTATGTATTTTTTAGCAATCCCAGAGTGTGAAGCTTTGTTATGCCCAGAAAATTCCAGATGTTCTACTTCCAGCATGGATGAATCCATATTGGAATGCAAGTGCATTGCTAATTACAAAGGAGATGGCTGGCACTGTGAGCGTAAGTAGGTCCTGCTACTAATAGGTTGTGCTAAGTTGCTGCATGTATAATGATTTATGCAAGAGGATAGAAATGTATTTTTAGTGGCATTACTTCGTTTTCCTGGAAAACCATTTCCCAGGAGATCTACAATTGGGTCATGGACCCACTATTCTCCATAATTCAGTTCTTTGGTTCATCATCAAACCTTGCCAATCCATCATTTGTTTTGTCTTTGTCTCTCAAGCCATCAACCCATGTTTGGAAAGAGTCTGTGACGTGAATGCCCATTGTACTTATCTGGGACCAAACAGACATCAATGTACATGTCAAGATGGGTACAAAGGGGATGGCCAAGTGTGTGTGCCTATAGACCCTTGCCAAGAAGACTTTGGAGGCTGCCCCACTCAGTCTACAGTGTGCCAATACGATGGCCCTGGACAGGTGAGCTGATGGTACATGGAAAGAATACTTCTATAGAAAGGGTTGGCCCCAAATGTCAAAATAAGGACAATTTACATTTATAGAATCATACAATGTCAGAATGAAAAGGACCTTGGATACCATCTAGACAAATTCTCCTATTTTAGAGAGGAAAGAACTGGCCTTAGCTATTCATAGCATCATAGATTTAAAGGTGGAAGAGACTTAGAAGTCCCCAATTTTTGTACATGAGGACACTAAGATCCAAAAAGGTGTCTTGCCCAAGATCAAACAATGAATGTCAGAGGTAGGATTCATTTAGTATAGGAAATTAGACTGGAATGCATTATTTCTTTTTATTCTGAACTCATCAAACATAAAGTAAAATAGACATTTCCACAAACATGATAGAACAGCAAAAGAGGATTGTACGAAAGATTAGAGCCCTCCATTTTGTAGAAGTTTTGTTTCCTTAAGTTTCCAATAAATCCAATGGATAACTTTTGAATCTTTTTGCTTAATGGTGATTCCTTTCATTTTCTTTCTGCTCTAATTCTTAGCTAAGTATAATCCCTGTGAAAGAGAAAAATTTGCCCATTTCTTTTTATTTTTCTAGACCCTTGCCTTCTGTCTTAGTATCAGTTCAAAGAAAGAAGATCAGTAAGGGTTAGGTAATTATGTTAAGTGACTTGCCTAAGTCACACAACCAGGAAATGTCTCAAGTCAGATTTGAACCCAGGTCCTCCTGACTCCAGACCTGTACCTCTCTCCACTGGGCTACTTTGCTGCCCCTCAACATATAACTTTCAAAGTTTTCCTGCTTGCCAGTGATTCCTTTCATTTCCCTTCTGTTCTCTTGCAGTTCTTAGCTATGTGATCATTGTGAAAGGGAAACAATCATCAGTTTCAGTATCTAACTGGATTCTTTTTTTCTTCCCTCCACATTCTATTCAAGTCTCACTGTGAGTGTAAAGAACATTACCAGAGCTTTGTCCCAGGCCTGGGCTGCAGCCTGATGGACCTTTGCGAATCCAGAAATCCATGTCACAAAAATGCCAACTGTAGCATGAGGGGACCTGGCCAAACAGAGTAAGTCTCTCTAATGCCAACCAGCTTCATCTTCCCCTGGGGTGGGGGGAGATCATAGTAACAATAGGACACAAGAAGAACCAATGATTTTGTGTGTATAGGTAACTCCCAGGTAAGGAACTTCCCTTCCACTAAGGAAAAAGTCAGCATGATCTCTGCAACAGTTTCAGAGTACCATTTTGAGTCACTGAGGGGATCATTGACAGGTCCAAGGTTACACAGCCAGCATGAGTCAGGGGCAAGACTTGTACCCAGATCCTACTGGTCTCAATGCTGGCTCTCTACCCAGTCTACTGCTCTACCTCACAAAGTGTAATAGTCATGGAATTAAAGTTTGTCATTAGCACTTCTCAAAGTTGACCATGGAATGGAAACTCCTTTGGGTCAGAAACCCCATTTATTTTGTCACGAGAACATAGATGGACAACTTATGAAGATGTGGCCCAAAAATTCAGTGGTCCTAGGTTGAAATCCTGGTTCTGCCACATAACCACCTATATGACCTTGGACAAGTCATTCAGTTTCATACATCTTGGTTTCCCCCTCTGTAAAATGAAAGTTGTATTAGATGACCTCTATGGTCTCTTCCAGATCCAAATCTGAAATAAATAATCATTGATATAACCCTGGGAGATAATTGCTACTACTATTATCCTCATTTTACAAATGAAGAAACTGAGGCAGATAGAAATTAAGCAACTTACCCAGGGTCACACCTATTGAACTGTCTTCCTGTTTCCACACCTACCACTCACTTTGTACCATGAGTGTAGGGTTCTAACAAATCACTTAACCCTCAAAAGCCTCAGTTTCTTCATCTATAAAATAAGGTGATTGGAGTAAATGATTTCTAAGGTCCCTTTTGCTCTAAATCTATGAACTAGCAGCCAAGTAGCTCATGTCACTCGCCTGAGTCTCAATGTCCTCATCTGTAAAATGAAGAGATTGGTCTAGATTGTGACTGAGATTCTTTGCAATTATGATTCTTCAGTCCTCAATTCTTTCAGCAAATCCTTAGGTAGCATAACCTCATAGCCCTTCACTGTGCTAGTCAGACACACTGCCCCCTGCCCAGTGCCTTTTTACTTAGGAAATCTGTGGATTAAGTGAGTTGACAAGCCAGACGATCAACACTAGCATCATTTACCCTGAGAGTTGGAACACTCTGGAATATTGGCTTGTGCTGCCCATGTGGGATTAAATGGAATGGCAGGAGGAGGAAACAGCTGTCCCTGAGGAAACATGTGTAAGAGAAGATTAGTGTCTTGGGCTTTATAATGTATATAGTTGTTTCCTTATTGGTGAAATATTAGATGTCTGCAGTTCAAAACAAGACCAGGGAAAGTATATAAACACTAGTTGGACTTCCTGGAAATGAATGCAAATGCTTACTGTGCACAAAAAACAGGTTGGTGGAGAAAACTTTATGTGATGGCTCCATGATCAGGAAAACCAGAGAAAGTGACAAAGACTTGTTTGTCTTCAGTGTCCATCACTGATTTCTTAACATGATCTTCTCTATATCTTTGATGGGTATCCAGCACTCTGGGGATTCCTGCAAGTTTTCAAGAGTCTTCCCCTGGGCTCGTCCTTCTTAGACACTCCTTTAGCTTTGCTTTTCCCCATCCCCCCCCCCCCATCAGAATGTATCTACTGCCAGCTCATTTGATCATCTCACATATGCTAAAGTGACAGTGACTGGTAGATGACAATACGCAGGTTAAAATGTGTCCTCTATCACCATGTTGGTATTTTAACAGAAGCTTTCTGGAAATATTTAAAACAAGGGTGAGACTTTAATAGGGAAGTAGAGGCAGGACTCAAGGGGGAGTTGGTAGCACCATGGTGAGGTAGTGGGAACTAAGACAGTTTTACAATAATGTTTCACAGAAAAAGTCAGACTTCAGTAATTGGAGAAATATTAATTGCTCATGGTTAGGCCATACCAATGCAATAAGAATGATGATACTATTTTTTAATAAAGGGAATAGAAGAGTGTTTATAGGGTACATAATTCTAATATATCAAAAAAGTCCTATTTTCTACCATTTTCCATCTTGCTACATGACGTCCTTCATTAGGACTTCATTTCTTTAAAGTGTTGATGTCTGTTTAAATGCAGACAATTAGAGCCTGTCTGTTATTAACTCTTTAGTGTGTTAATATGCTTGAAATCCTTTCTGGAGAACTGAGTTTTGGAGAAGTACAGGAGCATACAGAATAATCAGTCTGTGGGGAGTCCTCAACTTCAAAAAGACATGGCATCCAGTCCAACCCCCTCACTTTGGGGAAACTGAGGTTACTATTCAAATTCACACAGATAGTAATTAGGCAATGTGGTATTTGAATTCAGTTTCTCTGGTGTCAGAGAAAACTTTTGCATTGCCTCATGATCCTGGCCAATGGAGACACCAAGAAAAAACACTAGATAGATAAACATTTAAAGTTATATTCTTCAAAAATTGGTTGATGCCATGACCCAGTTCCCACAGAATGAGAAAAGTCCCATAGAATGACACTCAGTTCTTGGCTCCCTTAGAGTCAGAGAACAAGAATATTAGGGCTAGAATTGTCAGTACAGATTTTCTAGACCCACTCCCTCATTTTTGAGAGTAGGAAAATCTTTCTAAATTATTTGCCATTATTATAAATCACAAGGAAAGTAAAACTTTTGAAATGAGAGTCCTTTTTATCCTTTGTCCTAGAAAACAAAGATATGGTAAGAGCTGAGCAGTTAGTGCTACTCACACAGGGTCATCCTATTCTCTGGTCCACCTTCCCTGTACAACTTTCCCTGTACTCATGATCCTCCATGAGCCTGTGCCAAGGATCATGATCATCACTGCTTTCTTCCAGCTCAAGAACCTGTTGCTACGGTGCCCACCTTCCCCTACCACTGTCCCTTCCTTTTCTCTGCTTCCTTCTGAAGTCAGTAAGCATTATTAAGTGTTTACCCTATTTCAGGAACTGTTCTAGGAATGCAAATTCAAGCAAAACCCAACAGTCCCTGCCCTCAAGGAGCCTGCTGGGTTGTGAATTGGACCAGATGACCCTCTATGGTTCCCTCCTACTTCTGAGATGTCGTTCTCTCCTGTCTTCCCCTTCTGCACAGGTGTACTTGCCAGAAAGGCTATGTTGGGGATGGATCCATGTGCTACGGGAACATTATGGAACAGCTGCAAAACCTAAACACAGAACCCAGAGGACAGTGGCAAGGAAAACTGACCTCCTTCATTTCACTCCTGGGTATGCCATTAAGATTGCAGATTCCTACAGAGAGGTCAAGCCACTGATTTGTACCAGACCCTTCATAGCCACAAGGCTGGGCTCTGACCTGGGTTCAAGCCAGGATGGGACAAAAGGATGAGGGAAAATGCAATACAATTAAGGGATCATGGGTAGAGAGTAGCCTATTCTATGGATAGATGGTTGAGAGTCCCAGGTCTCTGGCAGACAATGAAGAAGAACTAAGTTCTAAGCAGGCTAGCCATGGTAAACATCAGGCCAACTGAGAAGGAACAGGCAATGAAGACGTGGTAGAGAGGAAGCCCATACATTATCTTAGGCTTGGTTACCAAAGCCAGCAGTATATACCTTGGATCGTACCCCTTATCTCAGTCTGTTTGGTTTGATGGGTATATCTGGTGGAGACTAGGAACAAGGTTTATATGGAACCTTTCTAATGAAAAGGAATTTATTATTGGGTGTCATCAAAGCAACATGGCAAGGCATAAGAATACTAGAACTGGATTCAGAAAGAGGCTGGTTCAAATCCTGTCTCGGGTACTAAGAGTGTGTCCTTGGGTAGATCATTTATAATTTGAGCCTCAGTTTCCCCATCTATAAAAAATATAATAATGTCTCTAGTGTTTACCTCTCAAGGTTATTGGGAGGATTCAGTATGATGTGTATCAAACTCTTTACAAACTTTAAAACACTGTGTACCTGCCAAATGGAAATACAGCATACATCAGAACCTCAAATTGAGCTCAACAGAATGTTTTCCTGAACATGAAACACAAGTCAAGAAACCAAGGAAACCGGCCACTTGGCAAACTTGCTCATCCTTGGCTCATTGACCTTTACAAGATACCTTGAGAGATGTCAACATCAGTATGCATTTGACTCCCCTTTATTCAGGGATGCATCATACTATTCAATGGGACAGACGAAGACACTTTCGAGACCCTTACTGTCCTTCATGAGACCCATCATATTTACATAATGGTTTCTCTTGTCCTGTTTTTCTCTCCCAAGACAAAGCCTATGCCTGGCCTCTCAGTAACCTGGGACCTTTCACTGTGCTAGTACCAACAAACAAGGGCTTAAAAGGGACAAATGTAAGTAGCTGTGGGGAACATACATGGGATGGGAGAGAGGGGAAAGTTTGGGTCACCAAAGATTACCAAATCTATCTGCCAAAATGTTGGTCTTGGTGGTAATGGTTGAGGTGATGGCAATGGTACTGCTGATGCTGGTTCTGGATGTGGGAAACCACTCCTTGTTCAAGGACCCAAGGACCATTTCCCATGCTACATATATTCCTTTTGGCAATGGGATTTGGGCAATGATTGGTAGGGCCTTGAATTCTAAGCATATATATTTGTGATTTAAGAAAAGGCCATAAAATCATAAGATTGTCAAGGTCAAGCTGAAAGGGAGCTTAGGACTCACCTAATTCAATTCTTTTATCATATTGATGAGAGAGAACCAAGACTCAGTGATATGGTCTTGCCCAAGGTTGAACAGGTAAAAGTCAATGAATGAATAAGCAGTCATTAAGCAGGAACTATTTCTCAAGTACTGTGTGCTAAGCACAAATACAAAATTATAGTTTTTCCTTGCCCTCAAGGAGCTTATGGTCTGATGGGAGAGAAAATGCATCTTGGGAAAAGACCATTTAGGTTTGAGAATTTAGAGAAGCAACGAGAGGAGCTATCTTGGCATACTTTTCCCAGGAACTATGGCAGTGTTGATTTCATTATGGTTCCAGAGGAGGGAAGCAGAGGGGATGGGAGAGAAGGGCAGTTTAAATGCCTGATTGAGTGGGCCATGAGACATTTGCCAGTCAAGATAACAGGGTTTCAGGATAGGTGCTTCAAAGATGAAAATTCCAGAGAATTGTATCTGGTCCAAGGGCAAGACTACTGGTGAAGAGATTGCCATCAGAAAGTAGAGTAATAATATAAACTGAGATCTGACATTTGAACTCATAACACAAAATATCTAAGTGTCCAAGTCCCAAGAGGGGAAAGGAAGGGAACAAGCACCTACTAAGTATCAGACTCTGCACAAAGTGCTTTATAAATATTATTTCATTTGTTCTCACAAGACTAATGAGTTGCCCAGGGTCATAAAACTAGTACATACCAAAGGCAAGACTTGAAACCAGGTTATCCTGACTCGAAATGAACTATTTATCCCTTATGTGACAATGTCAGTATGAGGTAGCCAAGTAGCACAATAAAAAGAGCATTGGGTCTGGAGTCAAGAAGACCTGAATTCAGGGGGCAGCTGGATAGCTCATTGGATTGAGAGGCAGACCCAGAGATGGGAGGTCCTGAGTTCAAAATCTGGCCTCAGACACTTCCTAGCTGTGTGACTCTGGGCAAGTCCCTTAACCCTCATTGCCTAGCCCTTACCATTCTTCTATCTTAGAATCAATACTTAATATTGATTCTAAGATGGAAGGTAAGGGTTTAAAAAAAAAGACCCAAGTTCAAATCAGGGCTTAGACATTTACTAGTTGTATGACCCTGGATAAGTCTCTTAATCCTATTTGCCTCTGTTTTTCATCTGTAAAATGGGTTTGGGCTGGAGAAGGCAATGGCAAACCACTCCAGTATCTTTTCCAAGAAAATCTAATAGGCAAAGTCACAGAGAGTTGGTCATAACTGAATGACCAAACAACAACAAATCATCAAACCTTAGGATCATCGTCTTATAGATCTAGGTTTGGAAAGAACCTCAGAGGCCATTTAGTCCAACCTCCTGTTACTGATGAGGAAAGTGAGGCCTACAAGTTAAGTGACTTACCCAAGATCATACCGGTCGTAAATGTAGTAAGCAGCATTTAAACCTAGATCCTCTGATTCCAGAGCCAGTGTTCTCTTCATGAAACCCATAGGTTCATGAAGGGCAAGAATTTATGTTTTTATCCTTGTCTCCATTCTAACCCCCAGCACAGTGCCTGGCATATACATAGTATTTAAATGGTTGTTGAATAAATGAATTGTGTACAATGCAAGTATTCACTGAGATCTCTTGGTTCTTCCATATTGCAATGTGAAGGGTTTGTTTGACAATGAAAAGTAAAGGAAACCACTTTCTTCTTTTCATAGGTCAAGGAACTTTTGACGGATAAAGAGAATGCACAATACTTTGTGAAACTCCATATCATTGCTGGCCAGGTCGACACAGAAGGGTTGAACAGCACCGACACCTTTTATACCTTAACTGGGAAGCTGGGGGAAATATTCAGTGGAGACAAGGTAAGAGACCTTATAGTTGTAATTCATATTTTTAAGTCTTGAGTTTTAACTCAGATTCAAAAACCTCTTATTTTTATTCAGAGGACTAAATACTTCAAGGCAGCAATGCATGGGAGGTTTCTTGGCAGCCATTTCTGTGATGAAATGAAATACATTTACAAAAAAGAATTGCAGTGCAGAATCACAGCTTCCCATATAATTTTTTATTCCTGCCTTTTCCTATATATTTATTTGCAAGGGAGACTTAGATCCTTGTAAGTTGAGAAAAAGCACAATACCTCAGACCCACATAGCCTGTATGTTTTTTTTTTTCAACAAAAAGCCCTTAAGTGGTTGAAAGAGGATATAAAGTTGATCATCAGGAACTGGCAGGAGTGGAAAGGAACCTTCTAACCCTAAACCAAGGCTAAGGATATAGAGAATAATTCTCAAATAGCTTTCCTTTGTCTACATTTTACTTTTATCATTTTTTAAAGTAAGAATGATTACAAAATACATTATTTTCATTTCACTATATGACTGTGATCCTCAACAAGTCACTTAAATTCCATCAACCTCAATTTTCCTTTCTGTAAAAGGTAAATCATAATGGCACATACTTCAACAGGTTATTTCAGGGATAAAATATCAGAATACATATAAATCATTGTGCAAACCCTGAAGAATCACAGAAATGTGAGATAGTTTTAGTTTTCTCTGTTGAAATAGACATGGGCCCTGGGATAGCCTACTCACCTAAAGTCTAGCCCAGTTAATTTACCAATACTGAAGACCTAGTTGGTTGGCAAGGGGATAAATGTTTGGATTGCAGCAATTTAGAAAGATCATCCACAAAGAGGATGAGTTATTACATGGAGGTGAGGTGGAGAGAGACAGAGACACAGAGACAGAGAGACAGAGAGATTTGCCAAAGGCAGCAATCATTCAACTTAGAACAGGAAAGAAAAATTTAAGCATGAAATCTGTTTCCTGGTAGGATGGGTACAAAGCAAGATCAGCATTCCTTTTAAGGAAAAGGAAATAGGCTGTGTTTATTTTAGATTGCTAGGGTTTATCTATCCCCTCTAACTTAACCTTCCATCTTTCCTAATGCTCTTTTAAAAATAAAAAAAAAAGCTAACTGAGGCTCACAAACTTCACAAAGGGCCACCTTTGCCAGCCCTACTTCTCCTGGCCAGCATTATTTAAAGGAAATTCACTAGAAACTTTCCATAATATTATTATTCCCATGAGGGATCATTCTACCTATCACCTTCAAAATGTGACTATTTCCTCACAAATATCTAGGCAAATAAGGACTAATACTATATTGATGCCTTATATTTTTGTAACACTTAATAATATTCAAAGTTTTTTTAAAGGCACAAGGCATTATTGATATGGTTACCCCATTTTCTAGATCACTTCTAGATCTAGATCATTTCTAGATCGTGTAGATCAGGAACCTGAGTTTCAGGTAGGCTACATGATTTCTATACTTGGACACATTGTTGGATCTTTGATATCAATGTAGATTCTCCTTCTCATGGTGTCTGCTAGATAACCACTGCTATTTAATACCTGTGTGATCTTGGGCAAATCATTTAACCTTCATCCTTAAAATGATAATATAATTGAGGATTAGCTAGTTTCTAACCTCCTGCCCAGCTCTAAAAACTATGATCTATCAAAGACCTTCTCATTCTTGTAAATACCCTCTCATAAATTCTCCCCAGAGGAGTTGCCCAAGCTGATTGAAGGCTTCCTCCAGGTCATCTAACATCCTGTGAATATGGTGCTACAACTGGGATGCCCAACGATTGTCACTTGCCTTCAATAAAGAACTAGTCCACTTGATTTCCAGATCATTCATTTCCTTACAAATATCTCTTATAATATTTTTTGCATGTAAGTCATCATTGGTGTTATTGTAGAGTCAGAGATCCCATGATTCTCAACCACATGACACTATAAGGAGAATATTAGGATACCAAGATGGGTTTGTTTTTTCACAAAGATGGAAGTGATTTGAAGTTGCTGAAAGCACCAGACATTTTCTGAAATGTGATCCAATCCTGTGTGATTGTCTTCCTCCTATGAAAGAAAAAAGGAGCCCATTTGTTGGTCAGATGTCCAGTTATCCAAGGCCAAATGGTTCATGAAGGGTGAAGATGAGTCAAGAACACAAGCCCTCTCACTCCTAATTGAACATTCTTCCCACTATGCCATTCTATTAACTGCCATTCCTTTCGCTTTTGTTAGGACAATCAACTTAGACTCAAACTCTCTGGAGGAAAAAAGAAAGGAAAGATTGTACAAGGGAACATAATAGCCTCCAATGGAATTTTGCACATTATTGATAAAGCAATGGACAAGATGGCACCTGTGTTTGAGAGCAACACAGAGGTGAGAAATTACAGTTACAATTAAATCAACCATGGGCAACTAGATGGCTCAGTGAATGGAGAGCCAGGCCTAGAGTCAGGAGGTCCTGGGTTCAAATTTGGCCTCAGTCACTTCCCCTGGGCAAGTTGCCTAACCCTGATTGAATAGGCCATACTCCTCTTCTGATTTGGAAACAATGAATAGTATTGGTTCCAAGAAGGAAGGTAAGAATGTTAAAAAAAATAAATAAAATGATATTAACCTAGGCATTTTGGTGATATGGTGAAGAGAATACAGGAGGCCCATATTCAATCACTATGTGATATAATATATCACTTAACCTTTGCCTCGGTTTCCTCCCTTTTAAAATAAGAAAGTTAGATTTGTTGATCTCTAAGATCCTATCCGGCTCTAAACCTCTAATCCTCTAACCCTCAGAGCAATAAAGGAGTAAGAGGGAAAAGGGGTTTATTTTATGATTACTGCTTAATGGCCAAATGTGTAATTTCATTGGTATAGTGAATTCCTGGTGAAATAATTCCTTCTACCAATGAAAGTTGCCAACTGTTCTTCCATTCTGTAGTCTTAGAAGGAGTTGACTAGAACCTGGAGAGTTTAAGTGACCTGCCCAAAATCACAGTGTCAGAGGCAGAACTTAAACTTGGCTCTTCAGACTCCAGAGGTGGCTCTTTGGTCCCCATGAGCAAGCTGCTTCTTATGTTAAGTTTGTACTTCATGCAGTATTGGATTTACCTTTCCATGCATTCAAAAAACATATTTAAGCACCCATTATAGGTAATGTTCAAAGATAAAATTTATGGCGTGAAATGATGTCCAAATAGCAAGGGAAGCTAAAGCATATGGACAAGTAAGTATAATACATAGAAAAACACAAAAGTGGACAAAAACAATATAAAGTGCTCTGAATTCCAATGAGAGAAAGCTTCATGGAGGAGGAGGCGTCTTTTGAATGATCTTCACAAAGGATGCGTAGGATGTCAAAAGACAAAGACAAGGAGAGAAGGGCATTCTGGGAGTGGAGATACTGTAAGTGAAGAACAGGACCACATGGGAAATGTATAGGAGACAAGTAAATATTTTAGCTATAATGCTGTATACATGGGTGGGGTATTTTCAGGTTGACCTAAGAGACTCAAAAGTTCCTTTCTGTCTGAAATTCTTGAATTCCAAGAAGTATGAAATCAGGCAAATTGGAATCCCAAAGCTAGGAAAAATTTTCCAATTATCATTTCCCATGATACCCCATGCACCCTTGAAATTATTTTGCATTTATTTTGTGTGTGTTATATATATAATGTATATAATCATTTGCATGACCACTGTTGACCCTTGGTAGACTATAAGCTCCTTGAGGGCAAAGACTTTCATTTTTATGTCTATGTCCCCAAAGAATCTAGCATTGTCCTCGGCACATCATAGACTTTTAACCAATGATTGTTGAATCAAATTAATTCAGTAGCCATTGGGAACCACATAGATGTCTCCATTGAGACAAAGAAACATAAAATAATGGATTTAGTATTTGTAGGGACCTTGGAGATTATACAACCCAACCCTTGCACTGTACAGTTGAAAAACCGGAGACCCAATGAGGTCAACAACTTACTCAAAGTGTTGTAGAATTTGAATTCGGGTTCTCTGACTCCAACCCAGCCCTGTTTTCACTGTATCACATTGCTTCCCAAGGTATCCATCCATCATGCACAAACCATAAATATCCCTTTACAATGCTAAATATCCTTCCCAGTATCCATAGGAGTCTAAAAGAGACCCACGTAACTTGGGAGCTATGATGGGTATGAGTTCAGCTCTCCCAGGTGGTAGTAGTAGAGATGATAAGATCATATTTAATAATATTTATTCAACAACATTGACTTTATTCACTTTTCTGCAATAAAGATCACTTGCCTGTCATATATGGTACCTATGGTAACCCATTCCATTCGCCTCAAGAATTTACCTATCATGCCTTGCATAGAAAGGCCATGGCTAGTCAGCATCAACTCCATTAACTCAATCTATAGACTAACCCATCTGGAAGCTACTTCCCAGTTAGCAATATTGCAGTATTTCTCAGATCAAATGTCCTTTAGCTCTAACCCTACTTAATGCACATCTTATTCTCACTGATTTTTTAAAAAACAAAACCTAAGTAGTAAGCTGGCATATTTGTCTTTTTCTTCCTTAAGCAAACCATAATGGCGATGCTACAGCCAAGATACAGCAAGTTCAGGTCCCTGTTGGAGGTAGGTTTCTGCTAATCGTTCCTAAATTCCTGGGGAATGTTTGCAAATGCATGTCCAAGCTTGACTATCCATAAGTTTTCCTTTGTCAAATTCAGGTAACAAATGTGGGCCATGCCTTAGATGAAGATGGTGTTGGTGGACCGTATACCATCTTTGTTCCCAGTAACGAAGCCTTGAACAGCATGAAAGATGGAGTTTTGGACTATCTTCTCTCTGCAGAGGTATCGCAGTCAGATATATTTTGCTAGTATAATGTTAACTAGTAGAGAGAACAAGGTGGCACAATGAATAGAACCCTGAACTGGGAGTCAGGAAGACCAGTCCAAATTCAGCCTAAGACATTTGCTTAGCTGTGCATCTCTGATCAAGTCACTTGACTTCTGTCTGTCTCAGTTTCCCTATCTGTAAAATGGAGATATTAATACAGTTGTTGTGAGGATAAGACAAGATGATATTTATACAGTGTTTTGCAAACCTTAAATCACTATATAAATACTAGCTATTATTATATTACTTAATAGGTCAATATAATATTTAATAATGTACTCTTTGTGGTTCGGTCTTCTTCAGTCATGTCTGACTCTTCATGGCCCCATTTGGGGTTTTCTTAGCAAAGATACTGGAATGATTTGCCATTTTCTTCTCCAGCTCATTTAATAGATGAGGAAACTTGAGGCAAATGGGGTGAAGTGACTTACCCAAGATCACATAGCTAGTAAGTACATGAGACCAGATTTGAACTCATGAAGATGGCTCTTCTTAGCTCCAGACCTGGCACTCTATCCACTGCTCCACCTGGGGGCCCAATTTAATCTTTGTATCATTATAACTGTACATAATTATTTTATTATTATAATATAACAAGGAATTATTTAATATTATTATAGCAAGGATAGTATAACCGTAAACCTTAGAGTACTGGGTGATGCTAGCTATTGTTATTTAACTATAAAATGTGATACTATCATTTTTGTATTATAATTGCACATAATTCTTATACATCATAATATTCATATGGTACATATAATATGTAATTATATAATAGTGTTACAATAATTTTAATTGTTTGCATATTGTCTCCTCCATCAGATTGTAAGTCCCTGGAGGGCAGGGACCATGTTTGGGTTTTGGGGTGGGTGGTTGCCTTCTTTGTATCCCCAGAACAATGACTGTGGTAGGAACTTAATAGAAGCTTGTTCACTAGAGACAAAATAACTTGCCAAGGTCACATCACTAGAGAAACTCATAGCAAAGAGCTCAGCTTTCAAAAACCTGCTTTTATAAACAAAGCTATTTCTTTGACGCATACTTTTTGAAAAACAACAAGAATTTCTCAAGATCATATCCAAGGAAGTAGTCATATTGGTTTTTCTAGCCAGGAAAGAATTAATATTTAATCTTGAAATTTTTGTTAAATTAAAGGTTTCCACAACAAGAATGTTGACTCTGAAACTAAAAGATTTGACTCCAGATTTTCCTCTTGATGTTAACTAGTTTTTATAACCCTGGACAAGTGATTAAATTTCTCTGGGCTTCAGTTTACTTATCCGCAAAAACAAGCAGATTGGTCTAGATGGCCACTATGTTGCCTTTCAGCTCTAGATCTAGGATTCTGGCATTTATTTTGTAGTTTCAGTCCTGTAAAGAGAAAGATTTGGCTCACTTACTTCCCTGCACTTAAGGGCATCGCCACCAGGGGGAAGAAGCGTACCTCCCAATTCTTGGTTAACCTTCCAAGTCTTGTGCTTTTCCAGAGATACCAGAAGATGGTGCTCTACTGAAGCAACTAAAAAACCATAATTGTTCCATTTTGTTACATAAAACCAATTCTTCCTTATGAGATAAATTTAAGCAAATCTTAAATAAATAAAGATGGTGCTTTAGAGCAAGGATATTTAAGATGTAAAAAATAAAATAAGTAAATTGTTATTAAATTATTATTTTAAATTACTAAAGATAAAAAATAAATATATTAAGTAAATCAATAAAATAACAAATTCCTAGGAAATGAGTTGAAGAGAAAATAACCAATTTGGGAGGATCATTCAGTCTTTTCCTTCTTTTGTTCTGGTATTCCCTTTTAAAGAGGCAGCACTAGCTTTCACCAACTTCTCTTTTGGGCCGAAGCTCCTCTTATTGGTTCATCATTAACCTGGCCACCACCTTTCAAGACTCCTCACCCACCTTTATCCTCTCTCCTAACCACAGACATGCCTAACACATTTCTATAAGGCGTGAACCCGAGGAATTTTTATTTAAAACAAACATGTAGTCATAAAAAGCAATGGGGGTTTTTCTGTATCAAACACATTCAAGAAACTAAATTTAATTTTTAAAACTAAACTTCAAAATTCATAAAGAAACCAAAAATGTTAAACATTTTTGAGACATTATAGCATTTGGGGGTATATCCTACCTTCAAATCTACATACTATGTACTCCATCAATAAACATCTATCAAGGACGTACTTTTTACCAGAACTGAGGATACAAAAACTTAAAGGAAACAGTCCTTCCCTCAGGGAGTTTCCAATCCTTTTGGAGAAATATGTATAAAAATATTTAGATATATATATATATATAAAATATATCCCCAAGGCATAGAGGAGGTATAGAGTAAGACATTAGCAAGTCTCAAGAAACTACCCACAAAGGAAAAAAATCTAAATCATCCAATTTGTCTTAACAATCCTGCCTTTTGCTAACATCTGCTCTCACTTTCCTCCCTCTTGGGTTCCTAAGGTGTTTAAGAGATATCTCAGAGGTCCCCTAATACAACTACTCTCATTTTATATGTAAGGAAACTGAGACCTGAAGAAAAGTGACTTGTCCAAGAGCACTCAGCTGCTTGTAACAAAGCCAGCATCAATTAAATCCAAATCCCCAGATATCTCCTCTGTACCCTGCTGTTCCCCACAGGGAAGACCCCCATCTTCTCTCTACTTGGAATTGTAACACTTCTACTTCCTTTTCACCACTTCCTCTCAAAGACAGGAAAATATTTTATTTTTACTTAAGTCTTTGGGATTCTTGAAGGCTTTGATAAGAGAATACAAACTCTGACAGGCTGAAAAATCCTCCTCTGTTGATGGATTGTCAGTCACTTGAAGAGCAGCTTGTTTAAATTAGGAACAGCTTCTCACCCTATTGCACTGGAGAAAGTCCTGGAGGGATAGCCATCTTCCTTGATGGACCCATGACCCTACGTCTAACTCTCTGGAAATGCTTTCTAAAAAAGAAGAAAAATGATTCACTCCTAGCTTTCCCCCCAAGTCCAAAGACACCTGTTTTACATTTGCACTCGATGCTTCTCTTCCTTTTAAATTGGTTTGCCTCAGTCAGAGGTTTTGTGATTGTTCAGTTATGCCCAACTCATCATGACTCCATGGACCCTGGCTATCCAGGCATTTGCTTGGCAAGGATACTGGAATGATTTTCTATTTCCTTCTCCAATGGATCCTTTTGTCAGGAGATGAGAGGTTAAGTGACTTGCCCAAGGTCACATAGCTAGGAATAGTCTCAGGGCTAATTTGAATTTGGGTCTTTCAAGTCTCAGAACTCTTAACCAGTGAGCCACAACTGCCACTGTCAGAGGTTTTAGCTTTCTCTTAATAACAGCCATTGAGAGATGTTTTTTACATAGCTCTATTCATGTCTAATAAGCTCCGTCCCTGACTTTAGGATCATCAGGTTAATATCCAGAGCACCCCAAAAGGGAAGCTTAAGTAGGGACTCCCTGCATATGAGCACTGACTAGAGAGCCACGCTTTGGACTTTGCTCTGGAAACAGACACAAATAATAGGAGTGCGAAAGAAATGTTCTCCTTAATCCATAAATACCTTCCAGATCAAAAGGGAGCCAGTGGATTTATGTGCAAGACTTTGATAGAAATGCCCTTCCTTTAGGGGGGCAATTTTGTCTCTGGGCCACCATTGAGGAAGTCATTGTCATTGCTTCAGCGAGAATGTGGGTATCGGGGAAGTGGCACCCAAAGACACTTAGAGGATAACAATACCTGGAAACGTATCCTGTTTGTCTCTAGGTCCTGGATCAGATGAACTAAAATTTAATATGGTGTTTGATTCAGTCCTATTAATGAAATTCTAATCATAAAGGCTCTGTACTTGGGGGATGGATGTTATACCAAAGTCAAGAAGAACTTGGTTCAATCAGTGACTGAAACTTCCTTAGTGGTCACAGACAAGTCACTCCAACTCTCTGGATCTCAGTTTCTTTATCTGGAAAATGGAGATGATAATACTGTTTTTACCTATTATACCTGCTCTCACAATAGACAGCTTGGCATAGTAGATGGAGAACTGATCTTAGAGTTAGGAAGATCTGACACCTCTCTGACACTAGTATCCCTCTGATACATGCTCAATATGACTTCTCAGTAAGTCACTCAAATTCTCTTTACTCCAGGCTGATCTCCAAACTATAAATTGCAGAGAGCAAGCTGTGTAGTTAGGAAGACCTAGGTTCAATTTTGGACTCTAGCGTAGATGAGATTTGCAACCTTATGAAAATCTCTTCATCTCTAAAGGCACAAGGCAACTTTCTAAGACTATCAGGTACCCACCTCTATTGGTGGAAAGACTTTTCTGCCATGGAATTTCCAAAGATCATTGAAACTACAAGTACAGCCCCCATCACTCACCCAGTGGTCACCATATTGTTGCAAGATTCAAATGAGATAATGTATGTAGAATATAGTGAGTCCTATGTGAGGATCAGCTCTGCTTTTCTCTCTCAATCCCTAACTGAAGAAAAACATATGTAAAGAGATGATGGGGCTTTTACGGTTGAAAGAGGCCCTACTGATCATCACCTAGGTGAGGGGCTACTTTGTTCGATGTCCTAAATCCTTCTGGCCATCAATCTGGTGACATCTATGGACCCCTTCTCAGGATCATGTTTTTAAAGGCATAAAAAATTCATAAGAATAAAAAATAATTTATGTTGAAAATAAATTATCAAAATATGTTTTAAAAACAAGTTCATGGACCCTAGATTAAGAATTCCTAGACTAGACTCTCATTTTACAGATAAAGAGACAGATAGCCAGGGTCACACTTAGGTATTAGAGGCAAAATTGGAACAAGGAACCTGGATTCCTGATTTAGAAGATCAGAGATTTCAACAGACCTCAGAGGTAATGGAGTCCAACTCCCCTCATTTTACAGATAAGGAAACTGAGGTCCATGGAAGTTTAATGACTTGAACAAAGTCACACATTTAGTAAAGAGCAGGGGCAGGATTTGAACTAATATCCCTAATGCCTTTTCCATTATACCAGTGATTCCCAGACATTTCAGCCTCAGAACATATTTGCACTCTTAAAAAATTATTGAGGATACCCCCCAAAGAACTTTAATTTATATAGATGATATCTATTGAGTATCATTTTGAAAATAATTTTGCTGCCTGAAAAGGGTTAGGGGACCACACTTTGAGAAATGCTGTTTCTCATCCTTAAAATTGCTTTAAAATTTAATCAAAAGCAGCTGCCATAGAGAAGACTGGATCCTTTTTCTATTCTATAAAACCTTTCTCTCAACCTGGATTTGGATGCCTTCATGGTGGCCTCCAGAGGAAATTCTTTCTTTTAACATTCTATACTTTTCCAGTTGGTATGTCAGTTTGGGAACAATAAGTAGTGAGGTTCCTAGAACTTGTGACAGTTCTGGGCAGCCTCAAATCAAAAAGGATTACAGAGCTTACAGATTCATTCAGCAGACCACCCAGGAATAATGCAGGGTTGGTAATGTCAATAGTTTCCCACAGAGCAGGGAATGTCATAGGTTCATAGGTGTAGGATCAGAAGGGACTTCTCAGGCCATCTACCCCAATCTCCTCATTTATACAAATGGAAACTGAGACCCCGGGAAGCTAAGGCACTTGACCAGGTTCACTGAGAAATTAAGTTGAGGGATTTGAACCATGTTCTCTGACTCTAAATCCAGACCACTTTCCTCAGCAACATTCCTTGATTCAGGACTGTTCAGAAAAGGACTGATGCCCTGTGGGGTCTGTACTTCCTGGGCAACTTCTGTTTATCCTTTCCAAGACTAAATTTGGGAGACAGAGCTTTGAGAAAGAGAAAGAGTTACTCTTTCTAGGGGCACTGCTGTCCCCTTTCAGTAATCTAATGCTACAGGAATTCTTTGCTGGAAGCAAATTTTCTCAAATGCAAACATGCCTTGGTCTTCTTTTGAGATACGCCATGACATACAATGGCCCCATTCCAAACAGATCTGCCCTTTCCAAGAAGAATGCCATAGAATCCCCCAAGCACAATGCATTAGGAATTGGAGGACCTGGATTCATTGGCCTCTGCCACTAAGTACCTGTATAGCCTTGGACAAGTCAAAGAGTTTAGCAGGATGACCTTTGAGATCCCTCCCCTTGTTGTGCTATCATTTTTATCCACACAATGAGAGAGCTGGGCTAAAAGAGCTAGGACCCTTCCAGCACCTGCTCTGTGATTCTATGAAGAAGGTACCTATTCTTCCCTGGGATGAGGCTTCTGAAAGGTCGCCCTGCTTTTCATTCTCTGGTGTTTAAAAAGGATTCTGTTTCTCTTGCACAGGGGTCTCGAAAACTTCTGGAACTTGTCAGATATCATATTGTCCCATTTACTCAGGTGGGTATTCCAGTTTCTCTACCTCATGCAGGCTTTCTTGCTTGGGTGGGGCAGGCAAAAGAAAAGGAAGGTAGGCACAAGAAATCTGTAATATTGTTAAAACACCAAGACATTTTTCTTTCAGCTTTAGAAAAGAGATTTTTCTAAGCCAGAACCCCCTAACTTCCTTGCTTTGGGGCTGGTGATAGTGAAGAGCCTTAAATTCATGCCATAGCAGGATGAATTGAAGGGACTCAGGATGCTTAACTTCAAGAAGATAATCCTGAGCAGGCAGCATGAAAACTGTATTCAAATATTTGAAGGACTGTCCATGTGGAAAGGGCAGGAAGTTATTTTGTTTGGCTCCAGATCATAGAGATAGGAGAAAAATCCTGGAAGAGAAAAACTGGGGGTTAGAAAAGCAAAAACTTTGCAAGTATTAGAGTGTCCAAAAGTGGACTAGGCTACGAGCATGCACGCACACAATAGTGTGTGTGTGTGTGTGTGTGTGTGCGCGCGCGCGCATGCTCGCAAATACAAGTGGGGTTAGATGACTTATGGAGTCACTTCCAATTCCGAGGTTCTGGGTTGCTGGGAAACTCCACCTGTAGAAGGATAATATGAGAGTTGGAAGGGATTTCAGAAGCCGTGTAACCTAAACCATAGCTGAACGAGAATGCTGCCTCCACCATTTTCATTTTCCCCTCAGGAGATATCAAGATCTCATCTATGGAGTCTTAAAGACAACACAAGCTTCCAAAGCCATTTTTAAAAGGGAAAAATGACAGGCAGATGAAAATGTCTCCTTTCTTTCCCATAACAACTTGGGTAAAATGATTTGGTCTTGATTATGTTTGCTTCATTTCAGCTGGAGGTTGCCAACATCATTTCAAAACCCCATATCAGAACCATGGCCAACCAGATAATACAGTTTAATACAACGAGCAATGTAAGTCCAAGTGTTCTCCTACTGTGACCAGTTTCATTAATTAGGGCATCAAGCAGTCATTGATTCACAAGTTATTCCACAAATGCTTTAGGTCAGTCTCTTACCACCCTTCGCCATATCAGTGATGGTGAAACTTTTAGAGACAGAGTGCCCAAGTTACAACCCTCATGCTGCATGTGAGCTGCTGCCTTACCCCACACAGGAGAGGAAGAAAGTGCTCCCATTGGGCTGCTGGGCAGAGGGATGGGTGAAGGGATAAATGTCCTCAGGTTCAGTGGAGAGGGGGAAGGGAGCAGCCCCCTGTGGCACATATGCCATAGGTTTGCCAACAAGGACCTATATGATCCTCTCTACCTTTCAATCCATCCTCCACATACTTGTCCAAGTGATTTTCCTAAAGTGCAGGGCTGACCATGTCACTCCCTTTACTCTACAAATTCCAATGTCTCCTTTTCTTTTCTAATTAATTTGTTTATTTGTTACATTAAAATTCCCAGATATCTCTCACCTTCCCTCCCCTTCCCACAGTAGAGAAAACATCATTTAACAAAAAGATATATATAGATATAGATATAGATATAGATATACATAAAACTAGGTCTTGCTATGTTTCTATTAGATCAGTTCTTTCTCTGGAAGTAGTCATACACAAATCATTCTTCAAACAATATTTCGGTTGCTATATATAATGTTCTCTTTCTTCCTTCAAGTTCACTTTCAAGTAGATCTTTCCGTGTTTTTTTTTAAACTAATCTGTTTGTCATTTCTTATGGCACAATAATATTCTATCACAATGATATGCCAGAACATGTCCAGCCACTCACCAATTAATGGGCATAACCTCAATTTCTAGTCCCTCCTTATGACCCCTAACATCAATATAATGGGCATGGAGCTGAAACAGGTAGTGTCTGAAAAATGAAAGAATTGGATTATTTTGTCAGATGGGTAAACTGAGCCCACTGGCAGGAAAATCATATAAAGTCAGATCTGTATTTGAACCCATACTTTTGGAGTCCAAATCCAAGTCATCCTACCAAGTGCCACACTACGTCTCTCCTCTTTTACATTTAAAGCTCCTCAAAACTAGGTTTTTTCTATCAGGCAGGTTCATGGTAGTACAGACTCAGGAAGCTTTAAGTTCAAATCCTACCTAACATGCTTCCTAGATGTGTCCCTGGGCAAGTCCCTTCTCAATTTTCTCATCATTAAAATAAACAGGGTTGAATTCTGTGGCTTTAAAGGTCCCTTCCAGCTCTAAACTTATGTTCCTGAGATATTTCCAATCTTCATCACACAGTACCCGCCTTCTCTATGCATGTGCTATTACTTGCACACATGTCCCCTCTCGTGTTTTTGAGTCTTTGCACTGGCTTTCTGCCATGCTTAGGATGTTCTCTCCCCTCACTTTCACCTTTGAGCTTACCTGGCTCCTTCAAAATTCAACTCAAATTCTCCCTTCTAGGAGAAGCTTTTCCTCATCTCCCCTTTCTCCCTCCAATGCTGAGATTCCATTGTTTTGAATCTAGGATAATCATAGTGGAAAGGAGATGCCAAATTTTAAGACACAGACTTGGATATCGAGGTGGCTTAGTGGATAGAGTGCTGGGCCTGGAGTCAGGAAGATTCGTCTTCATGAGTTCAAATCTGACCTCAGATACTTACTAGCTGTGTGACCCAGAGCAAGTCATTTAACCATGTTTGCCTCAGTTTCCTCATCTATAAAATGAGCTGGAAAAGGAAATGGCAACCCACTTCAGTATTTTTGCCAAGAAAAACTCCAAATGGGATTACCATGGGTGGGTGGGACACAATCAAAATAACCAAGGAACAGCAAGGCAGAGACTGGCTATGTGACCCTAGGCAAATAACTTAGCTTCTCGGTGCTCTAGGCCAGAGATGTCAAACATGTGGGACATTCCACATGGGGACCACAACACTCAAACAGTTCCCAAACCAGATTAAAATGGAATTGAGACACATTTAATGCCATACATAAAATACAATAAAACATAGATAAAGTTAGTATGAAATTTTGCAAGTCAATACACTGCTAGCAGAAAAGTTTACAGGTGGCTTAATGGCTCTGATTTGTATTTTATTTCACTGCTGTAGAAAATTCTATAAGACTCATCAGGAGGTGATTGACATGGGTAGATATAGGTTGGAGGAGTAGATGGATGGATGGATGGATGGGATAGATGGATGGGTAAATGAATGGATAGGAGAGAGGGAGGGAGGAAGAGAAAGGGGGAGAGAAAAATGTGGGGGAAGGAAAGAAAAGAAAGGAAGAAGAGGGAAGGAAGGAAAGAGAAGAGAAGAGAAAAGAAGAGAAGAGAGTCAAGCACTATGTTTTTCTCACTCAGAGTTCTCTACAACACTGAAATTCCATCCAAAACTATTTTTCTTAATGTGGTGTTATCATATCATATTTCCTAGGACAAGTCTTTCTTCGGGGGACTCTATTTCACAAGAACAATGCCAAGAATTGTCAGTCCATAATGCAAGATAGCTCAGGAAGATCTTGAGTTCCCAAGGAATATGCTATGCTATGACTATGTTTTCTTTTTCAGGGACAGATCCTGGCCAATGAGGTGGCAATGGAAGAAGTTGAGGTGGCTGCCAAAAATGGTCGAATCTATACCCTTGCAGGTGTTCTAATCCCTCCCTCCATTGTTCCAATTCTTCCCCATCGGTGTGATGAGACACAGAGGGAGATGAAGCTGGTAAGGTTCACAGGATCTTAGGTACCGCGTTGATCTAAAAGAGAAATTCAGTGACTTGCCCAGAGCTAAGAGTCTGAGGCTAGAAACTAACAAAATATAAGAAAAGTGATTCTCCTTTCAGATGTGAGACAGACAGTAGAATAAAAACACCTTGACAGACTCATGATATCTTGGATTTTAGAGTTAGAAGGGATCTTAGAGGCCATTGAGTCCTACCCCTTTATTTTACAGGCAAGGTAACTGAGTTTCATAGCAGGTCCGTGACTTTCCAAAATAAAAGAGCCAGTAAGTATCTGAGGTGGCATTCAAACCCAAATCTTATTGAAAACCTCTCTTCAAGATATTTTAACAAGTCTGGTGGACAAACAAGGACCTCAGAAGCCTTGGACCTCATCTTATTCACTGTGTAGCAGGGACCAACCAATACTTCTCAAGAGGCAGGGGAAAGTTACAAAATATTAGTCCAAAGGAGAAAAATCAACCAACAAGAATTTTTTAATTTTTAAATTGAAAATTTTTCATTTATGAAGCATCAGGCACTATACCAAGAGATAAGGATTTAAAAAAAAAGAATTGAGCAATCCCTGATCCCAAAGTGCTTCCATTCTGACGGGGCTGACAAGTACATATATAAATGTATATTCCACATGAAGAGTTGTTCTCCGTTCTGGGCAGCACAGTGAAGGAAGTTGGAAAGAATCAGAAGTCAACACCTAGGATGTTTCCTTAATATCAACAAGGCCTTGACATCATGCCATTTAATCAGCTGAAGTAAATGAAGATCTTCAGGTTAAGGAAGAAAAGACTCAGAGTGGGACATGAGATCTGTCTTCAAGTATTTGAAGGGCTGCCCTATGGAAGAAGGAGTATCCGCTTAGCTCCAGGAAGCAAAACTAGGGCCAGGGGGAGAAGTTGCAAAAAGGTAAATTTAGACTTGAATAAGGAAAATCTTTCTAACCATTAGAGCTGAACAAAAGTGGAATGGGCTATCTGAGGAGGAAGTCTGGCTCCCCTTTTAGAGGTCTTGGAGCAAAAAGTGCAGGGATGTTGATGGATATGTAGTATTTTGCTAAATTAATTCAGTGAGCTATGGAGTCCCTTTCACTCCAAATTCCATGATGGGGCAACTTAAATAAGTAAGTTCAAGTCCTAGCTCTGCTCATTACCTTCTAGGCAACTTTGGGCAAAGAGATTAATCTCTTTGAGTCTCAGTTTCCTTATCTGTAAAATCCGTGGACTAGTACTAGGTGATCTCTCATCTAGTCCTAACTCTTTGCCTTTGGTAGGGTTAGGAGATCCTCATCTTGTCCTTTCCCCAGTTCTCCATCCCCTAAGATAGCCTGACCTTGTGGGGGCCTCTTCTGCCATATTGTGGTACAGTGGAAAGAATACTGGTTTTATAGTCAGATGATCCAGGTTTGTAACCCAGCTCTGCCACTTACTAGCCAAGTGATCTTGGCTAAATCATTTTACTTTTCTAGGTCTTGGCTTCCTCAGCTGTAATATGAGAGGGTTGGACTAGTGTCCTCTAAGGTGTCCTCCAGACCAAAATATGTAATCCTATGCCCCCTTAGTTTGCTTTTGCTTTTATTGGAGGATGGAGATCAGGTAAAAGAAGGCCAGACCTTTGATTTTATTCATGTCAAGGACTCCCAATGAGAAAACTCCCTCTGCCAAAATGAATCTGCATCTGCTCTGTAATTTATAGTCTTAATATATCCCTCAATTTTACCCTCTGTAAAATGGGAATAAAATGGATGCTTCACGAGATATGTCTGGGTTAACCAATTAACTAAATTTTCAAAGTGCTTTTAAAATGACACATATTGCTATTCTCTGAGTTTATGAAGCCCCTTGAGTCTACTCTGGCTTCCATGGTAACTTTTAGATTTGTCCTGTTCAAATCAAAATGGCTTAAAGTTCCCTACTGCCATATGGATACTTTTCAGGTTGCCATGGATACCACAAGCCCAAATTTATTGAAGTAATAATATTTTATATCAGCGCAGTGCCTTCTCTTGAGTGCTCTCCAGCTGGTACTTCATGGACTCTCACAACCACATTCTGAATAGTTACTTCTAGTCTCATAATAGCTCCCCATAAAGCTCAGCCAATCCAACCCCCATTTTGCATCTAATCCAACTTTGTCTTTTTACAGATGGGAGTTCTTACTTCCCTGTGGGTTGGAAATGCCACTGGGAGAATAAACTGAGTGGTATCTAGGGGAAACTGGGACTCCAAATACATAGAAATGTCCCTGGTCTCCTCCTTGGACAGTACCTGGATGACCTCAGAAAAAGGCATTCTGCCTCTATAATGCTCAACATCTTTAAGTGTTTAAAAAAATAGGGGGTTGGATTGGATAATTTCTCACTCTAAATCTAGGATCCTCTGACACTCAGGTCACATCCCCTCACAGTCTCAGTTTCCTCAACGGTAAGATGAAGGAGTTGGTCTAGATGTGGCCCCATCCCAAACCTAGCCCAGGTCCAATTTCTGATGAGGCCATGGATCTACTCCTACTTAGATGAGCCTGCTTCTGTTTGGATGAGGAAGGAAAGGAATTTGGAAAGGTGAGAGAAGCTGGCATTGGGCTGGAAGGAATTGCCTTTGAATCCCACCCACCCCCATGGTGCCAGGCTAGCTGAGCTTCCTCCCAGTCACCTTCTTTGGGGCGAGATCCCCAGGGCCTGAGTATGCATTGGGCCCTTATGACTCCCCTAGGAAGGAATGTGGCTCCATGCAGGGGTGTTCTTTCTCTGTGCAAGTTGCTGGATGCCAGCAGGGTAAGAATTACACCTGGTGCCAGAGAGTATTTTTTAATCAAGATGTTTTGTGTTGCTTGGTTGAACGTGTCAGGAGACCTTGGCCACACACAGACATTTGGAGACCCAGTTTTTCCATAGGTACCAGTAAGCTGACTCTCTTAGTGGCCCAGACAACCCTTTGGGAAGTTCTCAATGCCAATGGATATCATTGGTTTGGTGGGTCATCTGCAAGATAGATTAGACTTGTCTTGCTTGGCCACAGAGGGCAGAATGAATATCGATGGATAGAAGATGCATGAAGGCAGATTTTGGCTTCTCTGCAATAACTATTCAAATCGATGACATTTGAGCACTTCTAACTGAGGGCTCATTGCTTCAGGGAGAAAGTCATTCTTTCATAGGGTGGTCCTTATTGTTATAAAGTTCTTCTTGGTAATTAGACAATTTGTCTTCCCATTGGTTCTATCCACTGGAGCAAGATAGAATAAGCCTACTCCCACTTCCCTCCAGTTTTGAAGTGAGCTGGGAAGTAGGCGCTTAATGACAATGGATACACCTTTTATATAGCATGCAATCTGGAAGGTAGAACAGAATCATCTTGCTTGGCCACAGAGGGCCACAGAGGTCACAAAGCAGGAGCTAGAAGGTGACTGGGAGGGAACTCAGCTAGCCTGGAACCATGGGGTGGGGGTGGGCAGGATGCAAAGACAATTCCCCCCAGTCCAATGCTGGCTTCTCTCATCTTTCCCAATTGCTTTCCTCTCTTGTCCAAACACAAGCAGAAGTAGCTGGAACAGCTGCCTGGATCATTTAAGTAGGAGTAGACCCATGGCCTCATCAGACATTGTACCTGGGTGAGGATTGGGATGGGGCCAGAGGAAAGTTTCCAAAAGGAATAGAAAGGTCGGAAAATGGATATCCATTAACTGGGGGGAATGATGCTTAAAAAGCAGATGGGGGCAGCTAGATGGTTCGGTGGATAGAGAGCCAGGCCTATAAAGAGAAGATCCTGGGTTCAAATTTGACCTCAGATACCTCCAAGTCACTTAACCTGCACTGCCTAGCCCTTACTTTTCTTCTGCCTTGGAACCAATACACATTATTAATTCTAAGAAGGAAGATAAGAGTTGTTTGGGTTTTTTTAAGTAGATAGGAAAATCTGTATTAAGTAAATTACCTGGGAATAGGGAGAGGGATAGAAGGTGACAGTTGGCTTCAGGGTGATGAAGAGTATTCTATCCCCAGAGGATGATGCTACTGCTACCACCATCACCACCACCACCACCACCACCACCATCATCACCATCACCATCACCACCATCACCACCACCACTACAGAATAAGGTGGTTGGATTCTAGACAGACTTCTTCTGTTCCCTTCTTGCTCTACAGAGATTTATTCTCTAAAGAGGAGCTATGATCCTTTGAATCTCTATTAGATTTTGATGATTTAGGAGGATTTAAATGAGTCTTTTAAATGTATGAATATTTTCTGGGAAAGGTGCTGAGAAAAGAGGCTGGGAAACATGCCCAGGCCTGGAAGAGCTCTGAAAACCATTTGACTAATTTTTAATGGCACATCTGGACTATTGTGTTACATTAGAAAAGCTATATTTTAGGAAAGATATTAATAAGCTGAAAGATATCCAGATGAAGGCAACCAACATGATGAAAAGGGTTTGAAATCATAAGAGAGGAGATTCTATAGGAGAAGAACATTAAAGAGGAAAGAATAGTGACTTTGGAGCCAGAAAATCTAGGTTCAAATCCTTCCAAGATCTTACTCCTTGTGAACTTGGGCAATTCACATGTCACATCTCTGGGCTTCAGTTTTTTCATCTGTAAAATTAGGGAATAGGACTAAATGACCTCTAAGGTCCTTTCTAATCTTTAGATCTGTGCTTCTATGAACTAAGGATGTTAATCCTAGAGAAGGCTCAGGGGACACAAGAGTTGTCTTAAATATTTGAAGTGAAAGAAGGATTAAATTTCCTCTGTTTGTCTCCCAGAGAGTAGAGTTCCGAGTAATGATGGGAAGTTGTAAAGAAATAAACTGAGACTTGATTTCAGGAAAAACTTCCATGTAAGAGCTGTCCCAAAGTGGAATGGGCTACCTTAAGAAGTGGAGAATTTCCCATCTGTAGAGGCTTTTAGTAGAGATTGGATAGCCATTGTTTGGGTTTGAGGTAGGGATTCTTGCTCAGGTTAGATTGGTGCAGCTAGGTGGCACAATGGATGGCGTGCCAGACCTAAAATCAAGAAGACTCATCTTCTCTAGTTAAAATAAAAATCAGACACTTATTAGCTGTGTTATCCTGGGCAAGTCACTTAACCCTATTGGCCTTAGTTCCTCAACTGTAAAATGAGCAGAAGAAAGAAATGACAAACCACTCTAGTATCTTTGCCAAGAAAACACCTAAAAAGGGGACAACAAAGAGTTAGACAATACTGAAACAATTGAACAGCATAGATTAGACTCAAGGGCTGATGAAGAGATTGGAAATGAATGACTTGAAGGATCATTTCCCCATGATACCTCTTCACGGTGTGGAGTCAGCTTTTTCATTGTTCATGTCAGCCAGTAATTCTCAACTGGCATCTCCTAGAAAGGTCTCAGTATGAGTCGTTCTTATTTCAGGGCACATGTGTGAGCTGCTCCATGGTTTATTGGAGTGTCTGTCCTGCCAACTCGGTACCCTTGGTGAGTGTGAATTTTTCATACGATTACAAATAAAGCCTGGGAACAGAGATGGGTTTTCATCTTCTTCTTGCTGGATTTTTGTCTTTTGTTTGTTTGTTGTTTTTCATTTAAAACAAGTATTCATTTAACTGGAATGTTAAAAAGTGCTCTTACTCTATTTTTTTTCTTATTTAAAATTTGCTCATTTGAAGGCTAGGTAGCATGGTGTAGGGGATAAAGGGCAAATGTTAGAGTCAAGAAAACCCAAGATCAAATCCTGTCTCTGATATGCTCTGATCATATGACCTTGGATAAGTTACTTGACCTTGTAGTGTCCCAGGAAATTCCTCTATAATTCTATAACTTACAAAGTGTTTATTGATCTGTACCAATAGAAAGAACTTCCTACACCAATGAAATAATAATATTAAGATTTATATATAACACCTTAAGCTTTGCAAAAACCTTTTAAAATATCTCATTTTATCCCAGCAACCATCCTGAGATAAAGGTGCTTTTACTGTGCCCATTTTACAGATGAGAAATCGAAAATCACAGATCTATTCCAAAAGAAAAAAAAATTGGACAAAATGTCAGATCATAGATTTAAAGCTAGAAAGGATCTGAGAGGCTCACAAGTCCAGTGCCTTCATTTTACAGATGAAGGAACTGAGAAGAAGGAACTTGACCTTGGTCAAGTTGTCATTCCCAGATTTCATCAGTCATAGTAAAGAACACTCCATGTTTTGAACCCAGCTCATCTGACTTCATACTTTCATCTCATACTTAGTTCTGGAATTCACTGTGACCTATTTTGTCTTCCGGTCAAAGACAAAAATGTGAAATTTGTGACCAAGTGGGTCACAAGCATATGAATGATTCTCACCCAGGAAGGAAATGGTGGCCAAAAGGCCAGGTCTCCATCTCCTTTAATGGCAGATAAAAATAGGAATGAGAATAAGATCTTTGATTTCCTCAGATCAGCAGCACCTGCTCTCCCATTTATTGGATTATGGAGTTGCCTAGGGCACTGAGAGATTAAATACCTTGCCTGGGGTCACATAGTCCCTATCGTCAGAAGTAGAACTTGAATTTATGTTTTCTGGCTGGCTCTCTATCCAATTAATTATTCCTCCAGGGAGTTAAATACTAAGGGGACAGAGAGAGAGAGAGAGAGAGAAGGAGGGGATTTCTAGAGAATTGCTCGATTCTGAAACAGAAGATTGTGAGTTTTTAATGAAAGCCTTTTGTTAAGCAAAGAATGGCTTTCTAACCTTCCCATAAATATGTATTGAATAAACAGAGGGGTAGTTCTTTTTTTTTGGGGGGGGGGGTCAGTTAATTTTTTTCAGTTAACATGCATTTATTTCCTCTCCTCCCATCTGCCCCCTTTCATTTAAAAGGTAACTCTAACCCTGCAATCCTATGACCCATGGCTTCTTTGGTGACAAAACCAGTTTTTAGCTTCTAGGTTCTCTTCGTGTGCATTTTTTGAACTCGGGTCTTCCTGAATATTTCCCCCATGACTCCCTGTAGAGTCCTAAATCCTAGTTTGAGAAACACTCCACAAGCAATGAGTTTGACTTCCTCTTTCTTGAGATCCAGCATCATGCCAAGTTCTAGAACTACCACCTAGTGCTCTGACCAGGTAAATCCTCGTAAACAAATATGCAATGTCACCCCAAACAGATTTGCCCAATGGTCTCGTTTTACATTTTGTATCTCTTCTACAGAGAACATATCCCCTCTCCATCAGGAGCTGGGCGATTCCCTTCGTCTTGGTCCTCTGGAATCCTGCTCTGTCACAAACTGGTTTTGCTTGGAGCAGAATTTACCTCCATGTGTCTCCCCAAAAAACATATCTAGGCTAATTGGAACTTTCAAATATGAGGCACAATCAGCACACACCAAAGTATGTGCCTCAGGAAGGCTTGTCGATGTGATTATTACTTAACACAATCCAGGTAGCGTTGGCAGATTTTCTGTAAATTACTTCCACGTTTTAGTTTGGTCACGCTTTCTCTCCTTGGTCTCTTCCCAGAGCCTATTTACATCCAACTGTGTTTATGGTCGCAAGATAGGGAGCCAGAAATTCCCTACCAAGGGCTGCGCCAGATACTGTAACGCCACTGTAAAGGTAAGGCATGCAGGTGATGGGTTTGTTCCAGTAACTTGGCCTGATCAGAGGTTTCTTTCATCTAAACGCCCCTTTCTATGATTTTCCTGCCAAAAGGGAGTGAACCCTGGTCAAGTTCTCTGAGCTCCAGGAAAGAAAGAAGATGGTTAATAAGGGCATCTTCTCATTCGTGATCATTGACTTAGCACTTTGAACAAGCAAATGAAGGGCTGAGTTTGTCATTATAGGCTGAAAACTGAGAACAGAATTGTGTTTCGCAGATACCCAAGTGCTGCAAAGGTTTCTACGGTCCAGACTGTAACCAGTGTCCAGGAGGTTTTTCCAATCCATGCTCCGGAAATGGACAGGTGACAAGAGGTGGAAGGACAAAGGAAGGGCAAGAAGGGAAAAGAAGGAAGAGAGGCAATGGGAAAAGGAAACAGGGCTCCAGTTTGCATTGAAACTGCATCTTCCAACAAAAAGCATGGACAAAAGCAGTAGTTTCAGCTGCCTTCTTGCTATTCAAACAAACTTAAAGTATTAGAAGATTAAAAGGGAAAGAAATGCAAGTATAGAAGCCCAAAAGTAGATTTTTGGTAAAATACTAGAATGGAAATAAGGAAGATCTGAATTCAAATCTAGATTCTGAAACTTACTTACTAGCTGTGTAATCTTGGGAAAATGATATCTGTGAGCCTCATTTACTCATTCATAAAATGAGAGGGTCAAAGTAGGTAGTTTAAGGTCTTTATCAGCTCTAAAGCTATGGCCCCCTTCTATTCTAAACCTCAGTTTCCCTAGATTTAATATAAGAGGGTTCAACTAGATGATCTTCCAGGACCCTTTTAGTTCTAACTTTATAATCCTATGGGCCATGGTTTACTTGGTAACAAAAACAATTTATAGCTTTTAGATTTTCCTTGCACCCCCTGAGTATTTCCCCCATGACTCCCTATAGAATCCAGTTTGAGAAACACTCAACAACAATGAATACCACTTCCTCTTTCTTGGGTTCCAGTATCATGCCAAGTTCTAGAAGTAGCACCCAATAGTCTGGCCAGGGAGAAGAGCCTAGATAGACAAAGCTAAGTCAAACAGTCAAGGGGCCCATTGGACATTTCCCCATGTCATGGAGATGTTACCAACAACGTCTGTTCTTCTTGTAGTGTGCTGATGGGCTCAGTGGCAATGGAACTTGCATTTGTGACAATGGATTCCAAGGATCTCGCTGTCAATTCTGCTCTGATCCCAGGAAATATGGACCCCAATGTGAAAAAAGTAAGCCATTCTTTAGCTTAGGGACCACTTCCTTACCTCTACAAGACTTATTCCCCCTGATTCTGTCTATGGCCTCAATGAAGACCTGATGTTGGGTTAGCATTCGTTCACCATTGTCCATAGACACTTGTTAATAATATGCCCTTTGGCTGGTGGCATACAGAGTTGGGCTAGGAGCTGGGAAGACTTAAGTCTGAGCTCTGTCTCAAATAATTGCTAGTTATACGACCCTAGAAAGAGCCAGAATTTGAATGTGGGACCTCTAATTCCAAGTGCAGTGCTTTTCCTACCAGCTGTGTGACCCTGAGCAAATCATTCAACTGCTTTCTGCTTCAGTTTCCTCATCTGCCAAATGAGGATAATAGCATCTACAATCCATTATTGTTGTGTTTTGGAAACCTTAGAGCTCTATATAAAAATTATCATTATCAGTATTATTATTAAGTCATTGGATCAGTTGTTCAAATACGGTTAACAAAAGTACTTAACTTTGCAGGACTGTTATAAGACTCAAATAAGATAATGGATATTAAGACTTTGGGAAAGCTTAAAGCCTTAAAAATGTCAGTTCTTATTATGAATATTTTGTAAGTACCTAGTTGTTTGCATATTATCTCTCTCATTGGAAAGAGAACTCCCTGAGAGAAGGTACCATGATCTTTGCCTTTCTCTGCATTTTCAGCACTGAGTACCATACTAGGCACAAAAAAAAATGTTCTTTTTTTTTTAATAAATGCTTGTGAACTTCGAGGTTAGCTTAGAAAAGTCAGTTGGTCTCTTTAGTTCTCTGTTTTCTCTTATGTAAAATTAAGGGGCAGCAAGGTGACTCAGTAGATAGAGTTTCAGATCTGGAAACAGGAAGACGAGTTAAAATCTGGCCTCAGACATTTACCAACTGTATGACCCTGAGCAAGTCACTTCACTCTGTTTGCCTCAGTTTCCTCATCTGTAAAATGCACTGTAGAAGGAAATGGCAAACCACTCCATTATCTCTGCCAAGAAAACCTTCAGTGGGGTCATGAAGAGTTGGACATGAATGAAAATGACCAAACAACAACAAAATGAAAGGGTTGAATTAGATACCCACTAAGATCCTTTCTAGGTCCAAAATTATAATCCTATGATCCTATAAATTATCTTGAATTTCCTTCTCTGTTTGTTCTTTGTATCCCCCAGTTGAATATAAATTCCTTGCAGGAAAAGACTGCTTTTCAATTTTATCTTTGTCTCTTATACATGGTTCCTTGGCAAATATTTATTAAATTGATTCCAAGTAGGCAGTGAAAATAATATTTTCTATATTTTCAAAGAAGAAAATTGAGGCTATGAGAAGTTAAGGACTTCTCTAAAGTCCACCCAGCTAGTAAAGGGCAGAGCTGAATTTAAAAGTGAGTATATGTACATTTGTTGTATTTCTGTATATACATATATACATTTACACATACATTGTCTATATTTAAGTCTTATTCCTTTCCAGTGATGTTTTTCCTTTTTCAAAGTTCTGTCAGGACCTCTTTAAAGATCTACTCATGGGATTTGGAAGTTCTTCCTGAATGTACTCTTCCCTGCCCAATGCCAATAGTCTCAGGACCTGGAATGGTGCTTCTCATCTCTGCCTCTTGGAATTCCTATCCCCCTTCAGGACTTAGCTCAAATGCTACCTCTTACAGGATGACTGTCCTGGTTCCTTTGGCTCTTCCACCCAAAATTTATTTTGTGTTTATTTTGTACATATTTCTCTTTTAAAACCCTTACCTTCTATCTTAAAATCAGTACTATATATTAGTTCCAAGGCAGAAGCACAATAAGGGCCAAGGAATGGGGGTTAAATGACTTACTCAGGGTTACACTACATAGTTCTATTAATTTATATTTATGTGTTGTTTTCTCCAATTAAAATATAAGCTCCTTAAAGCCAAGGACTATTTTTTCCTGCCTTCATATCCCTAACACCTACCTTAGAGGGAAAAGAAAATAGATTTATTATGCTTGGCTCCAGAGGGCAAAAAAAAAAAGTGAAAGTTACAAGTAGATAGATTTAGGTCTCATGTTAGGAAAAAGTAGAATACCAATCTCTTCTCTGTTATTCACTTGCTTCTTAATAAACCTGTACCATGTCAATTGATTTTTCAAAACCACTCTCAGCCATCCCCATGGCTCACCCAGCCAAGTGAGTAAGTTGTACAAAAAATAGAGTAGGTGTCCTCTATGATACTTGACCCAGAGTTTAGAATGTATCCCAAGAACTGAGCCCCAAATTCTTTGTCTCCTAGAATGCTTGTGTGTTCATGGAACGTGTGATAATCAAATAGACAGTGATGGAGCTTGCCTTCTTGGAACCTGTAAGGATGGATCAGCTGGACAGTTCTGTGATAAGCAGACCACAGCATGTGGCCCCTACGTCCATTTCTGTCACATTCATGCCCGCTGTGAATATAGTAGCAGAACTGCCAGGTAAGACAGCTATCTTTTAACAATCAACTATGGACCTAAGGAACTTCTCATAAGCACTGGCGCTAGAAGAGACCTTGGCAATCACCTACGTCAGGCTTCTCATTTTGCTGATGAAAAGAGGTGATTTGTATTCATGTGATTCATGTATTCAGTTATTTAGACTGTCTTGGTCATTCTTTTTGCTGAGGTTGTGGAGGCAGTAATAATGACCTAAACTTATTTCATGCCCTTAGCTTTCAACTTTCCTTTTGCTTTATTAAGGTACTCAGTGCCCTCTAAATTACATCACCTCCAAAAGCAACCTTCTCCCCACTTGGTACAATCCAGCTGCTCTTCCTATCTTTGTCCTTCTGTCTTCCATATCCACTTTTCTCTTTGCATTACCATTTTTTAATTTTTATATGTAATAATATGATATGCAATATAGCAATAATATAATATATGATTTATTATGAATATGCAATAAATTTTAAATATGCTTGTCCAAGATAAACAAATTCTCCCAGTAACTATGTTCAAAAATCTGTCTCATTATTTTGCCCTCCCCCGTTCCCCAAGAAGGCATGTAATATTATATAGTTGTACATATATTATCATATAATACTATTTCCCTATTTATTATGTTGTGAAACAAGATACAAATTGCTTATACTAAAATGTAGCACATTTTAGCACATTGTATGAGTCCAAATGTGATGAATTCATTATCCTTGATAGTAAAAAGCTTCTTGTAATTTGCTTATATATAGTTTTCATTTTTTTATCTTCTATGGTTTCATCACTAGACATCCTCAGAATGGTTTTAGTTGGTTGGATTTGGGGCCAAAAATGTCTCTAACTTTGTTTTTTCTAACTGTTTTGGGAAGCAATATGGCTCATAATTTCCCACTGTCCTCTTCTGTGAGATTTTACAAATGAGTATATTCTTAACTAGTATTGCCTTCACATAGCATCTTCAAGAACAGAACATAAAAGTTCTCTGGCATGGCTCTCCAATATTCCAAACTCTTTTGCTTTCTGTAGCAAAGACCTGAATTCAAGGGAGTCAATAGTCTCATTATACTCTACCCTGAGCAGACTAGACCTGGAGTTTGGGGTTCTTTTTGGGCTCTCGCATTTTTAGAGGGATATCTACAAACTGAAGTATGTATGAGGAAGATTAGAAAGATGGGAAAAGGTCTAGGAAACATGTCATGTGAAAATTAGAACTAGGAGTGTTTGAGTTTTTAAAGAGATGACGTAGAGAAGATTTAAAAAGTCATCTATACACACACACACACATATTTCAAGAGCTAACACGTCAGAATGGGGATAGATGCTGGTTATTGGTAGGAGAAAGGAGCAATTTCAACTCATTATAAGGAAAAACTTTCATAGAAAAACCCTGAAATGGAACAAGATACTCTTAAAGAAGACATTTCCCGATAATGGAGGTGTTCAAGCTTGTAAAATCACCTGTCACCCATGTTGTATGGAGATTTCCCGAGATGGGTGGGAAGTTTGACTAGATGAATTCCAAAGACTCTCCTCTGATTCCATAATTGAGCACAATCCTGTTTTCCAGATGTGTCTGCAATCAAGGATACGAGGGTGATGGGACCATTTGTACCGAAGTAGACCCCTGTGCAGGAATCATCCCAGGAGGCTGCAGTATCAATGTGAGAATTTTGGCTTTATCTCAGATACGGGTTGGAAGTTTTAGGAGGCGAGGCAGAGAGGAGAGCAAGCTGGATTTCCCAGTGCCATTTTTATTTTAGAGCCAAATAGGCATGATGGTAGAGGAGAAGCATTGCATAAGGGATCTAACCCAGCCTTGTGGCCAGGAAGACTTGTTTTAAAGTCATTCTCATGATATTTACTGTCTGTGTGATCCTAGGAAAGTCACTTAGCCCCTCAATGCCCTAGGCAAATCCTTATGGTTATAAGTTGCTGACCTATGTTGTTAGATAGAGTTTTCTTACCTGGAATTCCCTGTTTAAGTGAAATCATGGATCCTATCCCTATGACTATGCCAAAGCTTTTAGTGGGTTTTGTTTTGTCTTATTAAATTCCATAGGCGGAATGTGTTAAAACTGGTACAGGAACACACACATGTGTATGCCAACCTGGATGGACTGGGGATGGAAGAGACTGTTCAGCAATTAACAACTGCTTGCTGCCCAACTTTGGAGGTTGCCATGATAATGCAACCTGTTTGTATGTAGGTCCTGGTCAGGTAAGTGATGGGTCTGTATCTGACAGAAGGTATCAGGCAGAAAGCAGGCTGAGAGATGATGGCATTTGCTAAATTGGAATTGAATGTGCTTTAGCTAGAACTTTGGGGGCTAAGAATGGGGAGCTCTAATTGTAGCACTTAGCAGAAGGAGGGTATCAAAATGGAGAGCGTGCTGGCCAGCTTAGAATGGAGAAAAGCTGACTTAAAATCCCACTTCAGATTCTTACAGTTGTGTAGCCCAAGGAAAGTCACTTCATCATTCAAAACCCATTTCCTCACTTGTATAAGCAACATGGAATAGATGACCTCTAAACTCCCTTTCCGCTCCAAATTCGTGATCCTAAATTAATTCTCTCTTACTTACCTTACAAAAGATACCTTTTCACATGTTTTAGTTTACTCCTTAAAATAAGAGAGACATCCCTTTAGTTGTTTTAATTTGCATTTTTCTAATCAAGAATGATTTAGAACATTTTTTCATATGATTACTGATAGCTTTGATATCTTCATCTGACAACTGCCTATTCATAACCTTTGACCATTTGTCAATTGGGGAATGACTTGGATATTTATCCATTTGACTTAGTTCTTTATATATTTGAGAAATGAGACCTTTATCAGAGAAATTTGTTATAAACATTTTCCAGTTTGTTGTTTCCCTTCTAATCTTGGTTGCATTGCTTTTGTTTGTTAATCAAAATTATCTGTCTTACATCTTGTAATGTTCTCTATCTCTTGTTTGGTCACAAATTCTTCCCTTCTCCATTGATCTGACATGTTCTCCTAATTTACTTCTAATATCACTCTACATTTAAACTGTATACTCATTTTGACCTTGTTTTGGCATAGGGTGTGAGATATTGATCTAAACCTAATTTTTCCCATAGTGCCTTCCAATTTTCCCAGCATTTTTTGTCAAATAGTGAATTCTTATACCCAAAGCTGGGACTCTGGGTTTATCAAACACTAGATTTCTGAGGTCATTTACACCTAATCTATTCCATTGATCTACCCTTCTATTTCTTAGCCAGTACTAGATTGTTCTGATGATTACTGCTTTGTAGTACAGTTTTTGTGTCCTTATTTGTGTGACTGCAGGGAAAAATGGAAAACAGTATGGCAAAAATTAGGTTTAGATCAATATCTCACACCACTCTGATCTTCACTTTCCTTCTCTGTATAATGAAAGTTGGACTTAATGGCCTCTAAATCCATATCTATAAATATGTGATTCTATATCATACTTGTGTGACCTTAATCAAGTCATTTCATTTTCCTGTGCCTTGGTTTCTTTAATTGTGAAATTAATAAGCTGTACTGAATAGCCTCTAAAATCCCTTCCAGCTCTGTATTCCATGATCTCTAACATTCATCTTTTGCTTGCTTTAATGTTGCCATTCTTCCTATATAACAATGCCATTTCTTAGTCATCATTAGTAGGACACACTCTGGAAATTCTTTCTTTAGTAGTGAGGATCAATTGTCCCAAATCAACATCCTTCTCCTCCCCCTTCTTGCAGACAATTCTGTAGAAAGAAGTCAGGGAAGAAGACTAATTTCAACTCTATTATAATATGATTCACTGACATAAAACTGGAAAATGCCTCCAAGGTTGTCTATTCTAATCCCCTCATATTACAAATGAGGAAACTGTCCCAGAAAGGGAAAGTGGTTTCCTCCTCAGGGTCTCAGTTCAGAGGCTTGTATATCTAATGCTAGAAAGTGGCCTCAGTGGTCTAGTCCTACTCACCCCATTTTATAGTTGATGAAACTGAGGCCCCTAGAGGAAAAGTGGTTTCTTTCTCTGTACTTCAGTTGATACACTCATAGATTTAGAGCTGGAAGGGACATCAGAAGTCATGTAGTCCCATTCCCTCATTTTATAGTTGAAACTGAGGCACAGGAGGGGTTAGTGACTTACCTTAGGATCTACAAAGAGTAAGTTGCAGGACTTGAACTCAAGTTCATTCATTACCAGGATGAGATGGGCGGCTGCCCCATAGTTGCCAACAAAAAGGAAAGGGTCAATCTTGTATTTTAAATCATCAGGGATCATTTAAGTATCTACAATGTTCCAGGCACTGTACATAGGCTCTAGAGATAGCTTAACAAAAATGAAACTATCTCTGCTATGAGGAACTTCTATTCTATCAAGGCAATCACCATGTGTGACAAGTTGGCCTTGGAGTCAAGAGACCTGAGTTCAAATTTTATCTCTCATAATCATCAGCTATTGCCCTTGGAAAGTCATTCAACCTCTGTCTGCTTCAATTTCCTCATCTTTAAAATAGCACCTACTTCCTAGACAGAGTTGTTATAGCAAATGAGATATTTGTAAGGTGTTTTCTATTTATTTTTTAATTTATTTATTTTAAAATATTTTTCAATGATTACATGATTCATGTTTTGTCCCTCTCCTCTTCCTTCCCCCTCCCAGAGCTGACAGGCAATTCCACTGGGTTAATCGTGTTTTATCACTAGACACATATTTCCATATTGCTCATATTTGTAATAATCTTTTAAAATCAACCCCCAAATCATACATCCATATAAACAAGTGATAAGTTGTATGTTTCCTTCTATGTTTCTGCTCCCACGGTTCTTTCTCTGCATGTGGATAGCATCTTTCTCATGAGTCCCTCAGAATTGTCCTGGGTCATTGCATTGCTGCTAGTAGAGAAGTGCATTACATTCGACTGTGCCACAGTGTATCCATCTCTGTGTACAATGTTCTCCTGGTTCTGCCCATTTCACTCCACATTGTAAGGTGTTTTTTTAGAAAATAAGGCACTTAATAAATTCCAGCTATTATTATACAAAGTAAAATATAAGGTAAAATATAGCAATTGATCAATAAGCATTTATTAAGGTCCTGCTATATATCATAGATGCAGCTAGATAGTACAGTACACTGAGTGCTGGACTTGGAGTCAGAAAAATCTGACTTCAAATTCAGCTTCAGAAATGTCTTAGTGACATTGGTTAAGTCACTGAACCTGTTTTCCATTGAAGAAGGAAATGGCAAGCCACTCTATTATCTTTGCCAAGTCTAAATGGGATCACAAAGAGTCAGACATGACAAAGACAACTCCTATATAGCAGGCATTAGAAATACAAGGACAAAAAGATAAAAGCCCCCATACTCTGAGAACTTGGTCTTTTCATTTCTGTACTTCCTATCCAACTCAGCCCTGCTTCCTTACCCTTTGCAGTTCTACTCCATCTTTGACCCCCGCTTGCCTACAGGTAGAACTGATAAAGAGAACCCAATAGAGACCAGGAGATGAGGTCCCACATGGTATTTAGCACATTTCTAGTTTTTTCCCACCATACCAATTTTTTTTTACAATGAGAAACATTTCCCATACTTTCCAACACAGAGTTCTCTTAAAATTATGATCCTAATTCAATATACTTGGGGAGGTTCAAAATCCACCTTTCTTTTCCTAGAACTAACTATATTTTGGTTCATGGAGCCTTTTATTTTTATCCTTGACTTTAGCTGGAATATATAGTGGCAATTAGATAGCATAGTCAATAGATTGCTGTTCCCAGAGTCGAGGGTGATAATAATTATGTGACTCTGGTAAGCCACTTCAACTCCTTTCAACCTTAGTTTCCATATCTCTAAAATGGGGATAATAAGAGAACCCATCTGATGGGGTTTTTTTGTATTGATCTAATAATATTGCCTATGTGTTCCTGGAAAGTCATTTAAATTCCTCGCCACCTCAGTTTCTGCCTCTGGAAACTGAAGAGAATTTACCTCCAAGGTCATCCACTGAACCCCAGGCCATCACTAGTTGTCTTAACTTTTGTCTTGGCATTGGACTTCAATGACTCTGGAAGAGAGTGTGAGGCTAATACCTTTGTGCAACCTTGCCCCGCTTAAATCCAATTTGTGCTGGTGTCCAAAGGTGTCAGCACTGATGTGATTGTGGTCCTCTTCCCGTTGAATGGTAACAACCATGAGCACCTACCTTCCAGGGTTGCCCTAATGGTCTGAGTTAATATGCAAAATGCTTTGTAAACCATTAAGCATTACATAAATGCTAGCTCTTTTTATTAATGAAGCCAGGCAATAGGAGCCTTGCCCCAGGGCACCAACAATACTGGGAAGTCCTCAGCATGGCAGAAACAACTTAATGGAGCACCTACTTATGCATGAATAATTAGTTACACTGGATAGTGGGCACTCCCCTCTCCCACAACCTTGTACAAGAATCCTTAGACTTCTCCTCTCCCCACAGCTGGGGGACCGCCCTGCCCCTCTTCAATGGAAAGTACCATTCTGACCATTTGTCCCAGGTTCAGAAAAATTCCTAGTGATGGCTCTGAGTTGATCAGCTTGTGAACTGGGAGTCAAAAATGGGAGTGCAAGTCCTAGCTGCCTTGTAGGCAAGAATAAGAAGATCGTTTAATTGCTCTGAACCTTGGGGACTCTTTTTATCATCTTTAAAACATGGCGGTCCAAGTAGGTGGCCTTCCAGCTCCAACATGCTAGGACACTCTCTCCTGCTCTACAGAATTCCCTGAGGTCTCAAGATAAGTCAATGGGCACCCAGTGATGACAACAAAATAGCCAAGAAACAAAGACCTTTAGAAAGAGCACCTGGCAGGATGAGGCCAATATTTCTCACATCTATCATATTTCCCAAGCCTTGAGCGTTGAGGAGACAGTAGTTGCCATAGTGGAAAGAGCACTGGGCCTAGAGTCAAGAAGATTCAACTTCATGAGTTCAAATTGGGCCTCAGACACTTACTACTTGTGTGACTCTGGATAAGTCACTTCACTGTTTGCCTCAGTTTCCTCATTTGTAAGTGAATTGGAGAAGGAAATGGCAAACCAGTTCAGTATCTTTGCCAAGAAAACCCCAGATGCAGTCATGAAGAGTCAGACATAACAAAAATAACTGAACAGTAATAGAAAGAAACTTGACTTGAAGTCTGGAAGAATTGGATTCAAAGTCTTCCTTTGATAAGTAGTAGTTGTGTGACCTTGGGCAAATCACTTAATGTGGTCCAGTCTCAGTTTCTTCATCTGCAAAATGGAGGTAAAAATAACTATAATAATTATTGTAGTTGACATTTCTAAAGGACTTTAGGGTTTCCAAAGCACTTTAAATACATTATCTCATTTAAACTTTGAAATAACCCCATGAAGTAAGTAGGAAGCATGGAATGGTATACAATATATATATATATATATATATATATATTAAACCCTTCTCTTCTGTCTTAGAATTGCTACTAGGTATTGGTTCCAAGGCAGAAAAGAGGTAAGGGTTAAGCAATGGGAATTAAGGTATTTGCCCAGGTTCCCACAGCTAGGAAATATCTGAAGCCACATTTGAACCCAGGACCTCCTGTCTCCAGGCTTGGTACACTATCCACTGAGCCACCTAACTGTCTTGACAACAATCTTACCTTCCCACTCCATGTCTTTGTACTAGTCATCTCTTCTTCCTGGAATGCTCTCCCTCCTCATTTCTGTCTCTTGGCTTCCTTCAAGATCCAGCCAAATCCCACCTTCTACAGGTGCCCTTTCACCAGCACCTCCTCCAGTTCCTCTGGAGAACTTTCCATTTGCAGTGAATGTATCAAATATACATGTGTAGTTCTTTGCAGGTCATCAGTCCCATTAGAATGGCACCCCCTTGAGAAGAGGGACCATGCATCCACCTCTCTTTATGTCCCCAGATCTTAGCCCAGTGCCTGGTCCCTAGTGCTTGACAAATGCTTGTGGAGAGCTTGATAGAGTGCTGGGTTGGGAGTAAGGAAGACCTGTGATGACTCCTGATTCTGACACTTATTTTCTGTGTGGCCCTGGAAAAGTCATTTAACTTTTCTGAGCCTCAGATTTGGCATCTATAAAATAGGAATAATAAAATCTTTACTATCAAGGTCACACAGGAAACCTAGGTGGTATAGTGGATAGAATGCTAGCCCTGGAGTCAGTAAGACTCATCTTCTTGAGTTCAAATCTGGCCTCAGACACTTCCTAGCTATGTGACCTTGGGCAAGTCACTTAACCCCCATTTCCTAGCCCCTAATACACTTCTGCCTTAGAACCAATTATTAGTATTAATTCTAAGGCAGAAGGAAAGAAATTAGAACAAAAGTGGAAGGGAGAAAGGAAAGAAGGATAGAAGGAAGGAACGAGGGAGGAGGGAAGAGAGAGAGAGGGAGAAATTGTTTAAATAACTACTTCTGTGCCCCATTCTGGATTTGCAGCATAACTGTGAGTGTAAAGCAGGATTCCGAGGCAATGGGATTGACTGCGAACCAATAACATCATGTTTGGAACAAACCAAAAAATGTCATCCTCTGGTGAGTAGCTTTTATTGGGAAAGAGTAGTGAGGGAAAAGGTACAGAATACAGAAATTGTATTCCAATTTTGTCTCCGCTATTTACTAGCAAATCATATGACTATGGCAAGTCCTTTTGCCTCTCTGACCCTGAGTTTTTGAGCCTCAGTTTCTTCATCTGTAAAATGGGGATAATAATGCCTGTAAAATCCAGAATACAAGGTTACTATGAGGATCAAATGGGTTCATATAAGTGAGATGCTATCAGTCATTCCAAACATTTATTAAGCATCTACAATTGGTGAGATCCTGGGGGTATAAAGATAAATAATGATAGCAATTTCTGACTACATTCTGTAGTACTCAATAAAGCAAACAGCAAGCATTTATTAAATGCCTAATGTGCCAAGTTTCCAGAACACAAAGACCAAAAATAGTCCTCTCAGGGAACTTATATTCTATGAGGAAAATAACAAGGACATGTAGAAGAATATAAACAAATACACATGAAATACAAAATAGTTAAAGTAGTTATGAAGAGAGTACACTAGAGTTTTGAAGGAGATCAGAGAAATTTCATATACAAAGATGTGTTTGAGTGGAATTGTGAAGGAAAAGAGGAATTTTCTGAGGATGGATAAAAAAAGAGAAGGCACTCCAGGCATATAATATAGCTAGTACAAAAGTCTGGAGGTTGGAAAACTCTTATCTGTGAGAAACAGATAAAAGATCAGCTTGGCTCAATTACTCAAAGCAAGAAGAATAATATATAATAAATTTGGAAAGGTAGGATCATAGCTCTGGAGACAGGAAGATCCAATCCCCTCATTTTACAACTAAAGAAACTGATAGATTGGAACCAAATTGTAAGAGCTTTAAAATCCAAACAAAAGGATTTATGTTTGATCTCAAAAGGAATGACTAGAGCTTCTTTGGGTGGGCAGAAGGGAATAGATGGTCTTTGAAATCCCTTCCAGCTCTAAATGTTGTGATCAGACCCTTCCTTCTGGGTCTTCATAGATGTATGATCCTAGGATGAGAAGGTCACTTAATTTCTATATACCTCATACAAACTGCTAAGACTTCTCAATGTCTGGGTGGCAGAATGTAAAGAGTACTAGACCTGGAGTCAGAAAGTCTCATCTTCAGACACTTCCTAATTGTATGACCCTGGGAAAGTCACATGAGCCTCTTTGCCTCAGTTTCTTCATCTGTGAAATGAGCTATAGAAGGAAATGACAGACCCTTCCAGGATCTTTGCCAAGAAAACCCCAGATGGGGACACAAAGAACTGGATGTGACTGAACAATAAAAACAGACTTAAAAATTCACATATTGACTAACTTCTAGTTGAGAGAGTTCCCACAGTGAGACTTCTCCAAGTTAACAAAAATCACAGATCCTTCAGCGGTTTCCTTATGCAGAAGGCATTACGCCTTCCCTTCTGAGATCACCTTTCAGCTACTTTCTGAATATCTTCTATATACCTAGTTATTTTTATGTTTGGGCCATTAGAGTGTAATCTCCTTGAAGGCAGGGATTGTTTTTTTGCTTTTTCTTTGTATCCTTAGCATTTGGTGAGTGTCAAACAGAAAAAAGTGCTTAGTAAATGCTTGCTGATTGGTTTAAAAAACCATTTCCTCTCACTTCCTTTTCTCAGGCAACCTGCCAGTCCACTTCCTCTGGCCTCTGGAGCTGTGTCTGCCAGGACAGTTATGAAGGAGATGGAATAATGTGTTATGGAAATGTAGCTGTGGTAAGTCATCCAAGTGAACCCTGTTTTTAGAACTAGGAAGAAATCTTGTCAAGAAACCCCGCCAGGAGCCTTGAGAGCTTTTATAATAAGTTTTCCCAAGGAGTCATGAACCAAAACCAATTATGTCTTGTCCTCCTACCCCAATAACATCGACTTCCAACATGGCAGTCATGGAGTCAATGGGGTCTACCTTGAATGAAGGTGAAGATGTTCTATTCAAGTCCAAATGCTTCCCTTTTGAAAAAGTAGAGAAACATCTTCCTTAATATAGGTTAGGGAGAGGAAGAGCTTCAGGGTGCAAGAAAAAACAGTGAACAAAAACAAGTTCTGTGGCTAAGAATAGGAGGAAGTGATGTCATCAACCAATTGTGTGATAGGAAGAGCTGATGGGCTGGGCAAGTGGAATGACAAGTGGACAGCCCAAGCATTCCATTGGTACCCTGTAGAGATCAGTAGAAATCTAGGAACTCTTCCTTCCCATTGAGAGGATCTTCTGAGGAGAATGTATGGGAGAGTGTGGACAAGAGTGAGCACAAGATGGGTGGGCATGGCTGGGTTATGATTTGCAGTGCTGGAAACAATTCCCGAACAGATGAGATCCAAGATCCATCTGAGAATTGGGGAGGTTAAACTGTTTGCATTTTAACTATAATTGTGGCCTGTCCCTTCTCTGTGCCCCAGTGCATTTATTTCTACAAGGAGAAGGTTGGGCTAGATTATGTAGTTTATGAGATTTAGAGGTTGTAAGAAATTTAAAATGATCTAGAACAGGTATTTTTGTGATTTAGAACTCTAGTATTCTTTTTAATTGAAAAATTTTATTTAATTAATTTAGAATATTTTTCCATTGTTACATGATTCATGTTCTTTCTCTCCCCTCTTTCCCACCCCCCTCCCTCAGCCAATGAGCAGTTCCACTGGGTTTTACATGTGTGAATCATGATCAAGACCTATTTCTATATTATTATATTTGCACTGGGGTGATCACTTAGAGTCTACATCCCCAATCATATCCCCCTCGACCCATGTGATCAAGGAGTTGTTTTTCTTCTGCATTTCTGCTCCCACAGTTCTTCCTCTGGATGTGGAGAGCATCTTTCTCATAAGTCCCTCAGAGGTGTCCTAAATCACTGCGTTGCTGCTGGTAGAGAAGTTCATTACATTCAATTGTGCCACAGTGTATCAGTCTCTGTGTACATTGTTCTCCTGGTTCTGCTTCTTTCACTCTGCATCACTTCCTGAAAGTCTCAGAATCATGCTTTTAGGGACAGCTTAATGGCTCAGTGGATTGAAAGCCAGGCCTATAGACAGGTCTTGGGTTCAAATTTGGCCTCAGATACTTCCTAGCTGTATGACCCAGGATAAGTCACTAAATCCCCATTACCTAGCCTTCACTGTCCTTATGCTTTGGAACCAATACACTAAGATGAAAGGTAAAGGTTTAAAAAAAAAGGAATCACACACTTTTTAAATGCATAAAAAATATCTAAGATTGCAAATGAGATCAACTTTATTTTTAAAAACAGCAAAGAATTTTTTTAAATACACAAATCATAGGTTAAATAAGTTGGGTCTAGTTCAACCACCCTGTTTTATAGATAAGAAAACTGAGGCCCAATGGACAAAAGAGATTTGCCTAAAATCATATAGGTAGCAGTAAGTGGCAAATCCAATGTTGGGCTGTTCTAGTATTAACCTATTCATCTATTAGAAGGGAACTCTTTCAAGGAAGTACCCCAATCTAGGGGTCAAGAGACCTGGGAACCATTTCCCTTTGGTGAGCCACATTTTCTTCATCTTGTGCCTAGTACAATATTCAATGCCTAGCACAGCACCAGACATATGATAGAAATTTAATAAATTTTTGCTTATTGATCTGATGGTCTTTCTAGCTTTAGAGCTAGAATCCTCTCTGGGCCTCAGTTTTCCCATCTGTAAAATAAGAAGGTTGGACTAGATGGCCTCTGAAGTGTTGTCCAGTCCTAGATCTAGGAGCCTGTGATCCTAAGATTTAACTATGCCCCAAAGATCTCAAATATCATCTTTCAAGTGTATCAATAGATTTGGCATCTATATTTGACTAAAATGCCATATTGGTCATCTTGTAGCTAAGTCTTCTTTAATTTCTCTGGATCTTTGTTTCCTCTCTGCACTGAAGGATCTTTGACTCAGACCATCATCTTTTTTCGGCTTAATTTCAATGAGTCTTTGACTCATCGGATTAACAGTAGAAAGGTCCTTGTATATCATCTTTTCTCATCCCCTCAGTTTACAAATCAGTAAACTGAGACCCAGAAAAGTGATTTTTTTCCCAATATCACCAGAATAGTTTATAATAGCGGCATGATTTGAACTCTAGGTTCTTCTGATTTGAACCCAGCTCTTCTGATTTCAAATCTACTGTTCTTTCCATTGTATCAAACTGTCCCTCAAACTTGGTAGAACAGAAATCAACTAAAAAGCTCTTACTAAGCATATCCTAGTGTTAGATATTGTGCTAAGATCTGAGCATACAAAGACTAGTCCCTGTCCTCACAGAGCTTACAATCTATCAGGAAAACCATGTGTACATATTTAAGTATATCACATAAAAAATACAAGATGATAGAAGAGAAATGGCACAAATAGTCTGAGGATCAATACATTTCTATACAAGGGGGCAGCCGGGTAGCTCAGTGGATTAAAAGCCAAGCCTAGAGATGGGAAGCCCTAGGTTAAAATTTGGCCTCAGATTCTTCCCAGCTGTGTGACCCTGGGCAAGTCACTTAACCCCCATTGCCTAGCCCTTACCACTGTTCTGCCTTGGAACCAATGAACAGTACTGATTCTAAGATGGAAGGTAAGGGTTTTTTAAATAAATAAATTTCTATATAAAAGAGGATTTTTTGTAGAAGGTGTTGTAACTTTAAAGTTTTGAAGGTAACTCAGGATTAAGAGAGAAAGAATACCTGGCTGGAAGCCGGGGACTTGGATTCCAATTTTAATATCACCACTAACAATTCGCAACTTCTCTGGTCTTCATTTTCTTCATTTACCAAATCAATCAAACAATCCACAAGCATTTATTAAATCCTTAGTGTATGCCAAGCACTCGAGTACACAAAGAAAAAGAAAAAACAGTCCCATCTTAAAATAGCTCATGTTCTTCTTAAAAATAGATTTTTTATTTAGATCATTTGTCTTTCATTACTTAGGTTTCCTCATGTATCTTTTCTCTGTCCCTTCTTAGAATGCCATGCCTAAATAACAAAGGAACAAAGGAGTTGTTTTTTTTTTTTTAACTCTTACCTTCCATCTTAGAATCAATACTAAGTGTTGATTCTGAGGCAGAAGAGCAGTAAGGGCTAGGCAATGGGGGTCAAGTGACTTGCCCAGGGTCACACAGCTAGGAAAGATCTGAGACCAAATTTGAACCTAGAACCTTTTTTGTCCAGGTCTTACTCTCATCAACTGAGTCATTTAGCTTCCCCTAAAAGATTTATTTTAAAGAAAAAAAGGAAAAAAACAAATTCAGCAAAACCAATCAAAATATCAAAAAAGTTGATTTTACATACAATGAACTCCTCACATCCACAAAGGTTTAAGGAGGGGAGCATTTTCTCCTATCTCTTCTTTAGGACTAAATTTATTCCTTCTAATGTTGCAACATTCAGTATTTATTGTCTTGTGATGATCATTCTTTCCATTTACCTTGTGTCTGTTGTTTTCCTGGCTCTGCTTCCTTCACTCTGTATCATTTTATCTGTCTTCCAATGCTTCTCTGAATCAATTACATCAATCATTATTTACTGCACAGAAAAAACAATTCTATTCACATACCATAACTTTACTTAGCCATTCCCCCCAACAACAGTCATCTAAATATTTTGTTTCTAATTCTTTGAGGTCTTACATTCAAATGAGAGAGTCATACTTCAATCAGTACATACAAGATATATATACAGAGTATATGGAAGGTGGGGTTAGAGAAGAAGGTGGGGGGACCCAGGAGAAGTCTTCTGCAGAAGATCACATTTGAGCTGAATCTTAAAGAAAGCCTCGGATTCTAAGGGGCAAAGGTTAAACTAGATGATCTCTAAGGGTTATGGGGGATCCCAAAATTCTATTTTCCCCCTCTTTTCAAGTGTATTAAACTGTGAGTTTCCCATAGTAGCTACATGATGAATATTCATGAGTCACAAAGAACTCCTCTGGGGCTGCCTTGGATACCAGCCTCTAAAGTCCCTCTCCCCTCAAATCCCCTTGGCAACATCCTTTCTCTCCATTATCCCCTGCCCATTACCATAATGGGCTACTTTTCTAGATGAACTGGCTTTCAAATGATTCCTTTCGGAATCAATTCAGCTTTCCCCATCCTATAATAGTGCCTTACCCCAGAATGCAAACAGGGCGCATGTGCTTAATCACTGGGTGCCTCCACGTTTATGGCTTAAAGAATGCCCTCCAATTTGGGACCAGCTATGGGAAGAGGAAGTTGGGCAGTTACCTACCTGGGTATTCAAACAGAGGATAGCAGCATGCTCAAAAGGTCCTATAGAATCATTAGAAAGAGAGCCACTCAGCAGAATTTTAAGAAGGGAATTGGTGCTCTCCAGGCCTTCAGATGGCTCAAATCTTCCCTGTTCTTAAAAAAAAAAAATCCACTCCACCATTTGCAGCCTATTCTCAACTTCCTAGCTAAACTGACGGGCGTTTTCACTTCTTCCCCACTCACTCAGCTCACTTCGCTCTTGCTTCTTCCATTTTTGCATCCACAAAGGTCATCAATGACCCGGAGGATCCCAGATCCGTTGGGCCAACTTCCATCTTTATTCTCCTTGAGCTCTTTTGCAGTGTTGGATAGTTCTGATCTCCACATCTTTCCCTTTGCTTGGCTTCTTTGATATGCTGCTACTCCACTTCCCCTCATGCCACTCTGACTACTCCTTCTCTGCCTCTCCTGATTCTATTCCTATGCCTTTACAGAATTCCAAATTCCTCTCAGTGGTCCAGGAAACTGTATGTGTGTATAAACACACACGTGTGTATGTACATGCATACATGGCATAGCACATACATGTGTGTATCCTATATATATAGGAACAAAATGCTCATTTATTTGGTATAGGGAAATCACAATTGGGAAACTCACTTTACCAGTGTAGATCTTGGAACTTCCCTTGTACCTTAATGTCTTAGCTTGAAAGTGTTTGCAACCCTGAGAGCTGAAGTGATCACTTGTCCATGGTCACACAATCAGCATGCATCAGAAACGAGACTTGAACTCAGGTCTCCCATACTCCAACGTCAGTTTTCTATCCATTGCACTACCTTATCTCTTTCTTTATGTGTTTCATATATAATAATGCTACTTGAAAGAGTCAAGAGAGCTGGTCTCTGAGTTAGGTAAACTTGGGTTCAAATTCTGCCTTGGCTCATCCTGGCTATAGGACCCTGGGCAAGTCATTTTAGCTCCAAGGTCTCAGGCAACTCTCTAAGATCCTAAATTGCAGGAAAAATGCCAAACTACATTAGTAGAACAATTTCCCTGTAGGGAATCTCCCTATGACGTAACATGGATTCATGTCAAGAGTTCTTCAGCTTTTTTTTATGCCCAAAACCCCTCTGGTGGTCCGAGGGAAGCCTGTTGACCCCTTCTCAGATAATGCTTTTAATTGCACAAAATAAAAACAAACCAATTATTGTGAAATATGAACATCCAAAAATCTTTTTTTAAGTTCATAAACTCTAGGTTAAAAAAACTTTAATAGAAGTAATGTATAAATTATTTGTGATATGCCTACATGTAACACATACATGTACATATGTATATTATATGGTTACATTGTATATTGTTGTTTTATTAAATATGTATAGTGTGTGCATACAAAGTCTTGTCATAGTTTTAAGCAAAGACTTCTGGGACAATATAGAATACCTATAAAGTAATTTTAGATATAGGATCAGATATGGATATTGTCATTTGAAGGCATTCTGGGTAGATTATGAAATGACAAGAGCTTTAGAATTCTTTTAAATGATACTACTTATTAAAAAATGTTTCTGTACCCATGCTTTCATCAGTAAAGAAAGTTCATGAAGAGCTTTCTCTTCCTATGCAAATTGGCACCTATTAATATTATTTCATATTAAATATTTTTTAAATTGCATTTGCTATCAGTAACACACCAAGTTATATTTTATTGTTGATGGTAAATCTGTTATATTTTATTATTTCATGGTTGTAATACATTTTTATTTGTTATTTAATTATCTTTACCTTCAAAGAGTTTAATTTGGGGGGGGGGGGAGACAAAGCATATGCACAAACAACCATAGTGAACATCAGAAGATGATACATATAAGGGAAAAAAGCCAAAAGAAAGTGTTATCAAATTTCCAGAAAGGAAGGAGATCTTACTTGTGTCTGGCACGATCAAGGTAGACTGGATGAAAAGAGGAAGGATATAGTCAGAGGAGGCTGATTCAGAAGAGGAGGTAGCACCTAAACTGGGTGGTAGAGCTATTTCAGTGATTCCCTCTGACTTCCTTATGGGGTTATTTCTTTACCAATCTTTTGAATAATAAAGCGTGCCAAGAATTAAGATAATGAGCAAATCTGCCAGTGTAAAAATTGTCTACTAACTAACGTACTCATTAACTTTTACATGAGAGAGAGTGAGCCCAGAGCCTGGAAGGTTGAAAAGGTGTTAAGCTTGAAATATACTGTGATGATACTTCTAATTTGTCTTTTTCTTTCTCTCTCCTCTTTCTTTCTCTTCCCTCTATCTCCTGCCTGCCACTCTCCTTTCTTTCCTAATCTTACTGTCTCACTTTTTCTCCTTCTCTCTCTCTCTCTCTCTCTCTCTCTCTCTCTCTCTCTCTCTCTCTCTCTCTCTCTCTCTCTCTCTCTCTCTCTCTCTCTCTCTCTCTCTCTCTCTCTCTCTCTCTCTCTCTCTCTCTCTCTCTCTCTCTCTCCCTCTTCCTCTACCCCTTACTTCTCTCATGTTCACATGAATAAGGAACTGTCCCTTCTGTCTGAAGCTGCTCTGTTTAACCAATGGGTAAATGTAAGTATATTTGTTTGAACCTTGGAGGTAATATAAACAATCTTGGAAAAAAGAAACATACCTGGAGAAAGGGGATGAGGTTTGGTCACTGGAGGGAAAACTATAGTTCGATTCTCATATCTCTCTCTTCCCTGTGAAAGCCTAGGGAGAAAGGTATCAACTAAATATAAGGAGCAAAAAGCCTTCCTTTGGACTTCAAGAATCACATCTGTAACTCTCAGAATTCAATGCAACAGATTTTAATGCCTCTATTATGTGGCAGGCACCAAGGTTGGCTCTAAGGATACAAAAAAAAAAAAAGCACTCCCTGCCCTCAGTGAGCTTACAGTTAAACCCTTCCTCTTGTTGAGGAAAGTGTCCCAAGTCATTTCTCCAGCTGACTTCAATTTCAGCCTGATTATCCTGGTCCTGGTCAAAAGAGTTTATGAGATCCTGCCTGATGCCAACACCAGGCAAATTTACGAAGTAGACCAAGTTTGCCTTGAGTTCTCCCCTTCTTAGTTAATGCCCAAGACTCTCATTTTCTCCCACTCTCCCACTGCTCTCGGCTCTTTATTGATTTTAGCATTCTCCAGACGGTTTCCTTCACATACAGCCTTCTGGAGATATTTGTATTTTGACAGTGATCAACATGGCACATGTTGAAGGTCTGAATGGAAATTTCCAATCCAATCATCCAAATATGTTTGGGAACATGATGAAGAAGAAAGAAAGCTAACCTCAGAGTCAGGAAGACATAGATTTAAGTCTTCACCTCTGACTCATACTAACTGTGATCCTGGGCATGTCATTGAATCTCTCAGTGCCCTCAGGGAACTCTGAGGCAAAAAGTGGCAAAGGAAGGGCCCATGTACATTGATAGAAGGAATTCTACTCCAGTGCAATCACAAATCTGTATCTTTCTCACACATCCATTCAAGCATAATGTGTCAGGAGCTCTCCTAGGTGGTAGGACCCCACCAAAAAAAAATAGTCCCTGCTCTTTATAATCTTATACAAGATTCCCAAGTTATGACCTAGAGTCCCTCTCAGGAAACACCCAATTTAGGGCTCACTAACTACTACTCTGAATGATCCCTATCTCCCTGCCTTTCATAACCCAAAGGACTTCACCCCCTGACCCTTGGATTATCCTGGGAATAATCCCTGCAGAATTGAAGATTTATTACCCATGACCCCTCCCAGGCACCAAACCATATAACTAGCCCTGCTTATAACCTCTAGTTTCACGGTGTGAACCCTGCTCCCTCTCTACTCTGACTGTGATTTAGGAGGCCTCCTCACAAGCTATGCTCTCAGGTACCTCCAACCTTACAGTCCTGGTGCCTTCCCAACAAGCCATTGAAAATATGGACCAAGCTGAAAAGACATTTTGGCTGTCAAAAAACAACATTCCAACCCTAATCAAGTAAGTACATTCCCGTTTAGTTCCCGAATGTCATTCATAAATGACGTCCAATGATTGTTGACTACAAATGGATCTTGAAGGATGCATCCATCAAAGCCCCATGACACTTTTCTGAAATGACTCTATAAGACATACTTTGGTGAAGCTGGGATCTCATTAATTTGGGCAGGTCCTCCAACAATTATTGAAATCCTATAATTTGGAGGCACGAACTCTGGGATCAGATCTAGGTTTAAATTCCTACCTTTGACACTACCTATGTGGCTTTATGAAAGGCATTTGACCTCTGGGCCTCCTCTTCCTCATTTGTAAAATGAAGGCTAGATGGCCTCTGAGGTCCTTCGAGGCTCTTAATCTATGTTCCTATGATTCGATGAGATCACAGCCCATGTGTGCCTCCTCCTCTGTGATATGATATAGTGCCAAGAGTATTGACTTATGGAGCCAGACCACTTAGGTTCAAATCTGACTTCTGATGTTTATTCCATGTGTGACTTTGTCACATACCCTCTCTGAACCTCATTTTCCTTATATGTAAAATGAGAGGTTTGAAGAGAATGACCTCAAAGGTCCCTTCCTGCTCTAAGTCTACAATAGACTTTCTTAGTGAGTTCTCTTATTCCTTTTATGTCTAGATCCAAAATTCTATGGCTCAGGTTCATGTTCTCCCATACTTCCTCTCCAGGGGACCCATCCAGTGGGTGGTGAGCCCTTTCTCTATATCTTCCTCTTCTGTTTGGCTTAAAATCCCATGATAAGCCAAGTACATGGACTATCCATCAGTTTTCATGCGTCTTTTCTTCTGGTCCCATATCTCTCAATAACATCATTTGTACCAACCACTTCTGCACGAGATGCCAGTGTTATCTTTAGACCTCACCCTTTTGGCCTTTGATTTTAGGTACCATGCCCTGGTGGGCACCTATAGAACCTCAGACCTCCAGATCCTATCCTCTTCAGACATGCTTGCAACATCTTTGCAAGGAAATTTTCTTCATTTATCTAAAGTGAATGGGGTGAGTAAGTTTGAATAACACCTTTCCCTTTTCTTCTTTCTCCTCTGCATGTGTTATGTATATGCCTATTGTCTCCTCCATTAAAATGTAAGCCTTTTTCTTTGAATTCCCAGAGCTTAGCAGAGTACATGGGTTCCTGGCATCATCATCATCATCATCATCATCATCGCTTAATAAACATGTATTGGTTCATTACCTGTTACAGATCATGGGATCATCAATTTCAGCTGAAATGGACCTTTAGAGACATCTACTCTAATTCTTATTTTACAGATAAGGAAACTGAGGCCTGGAGATGTTAGGTGACTTGCCAGCCAAGTATTCATGATATACTCTAAAAAAATCTACAGAACAGAGTTTTTACCTCATCATCATGGGGGGGGGGGGGGGGAGGATCTTTTTTGTTTATTTCCATCTTGATTTTTGATGTGATCAGAATAGGGAATTCCTATATCATGAAACTCCCTCCATCAATCAGGTCTACCACTCCTCTGTGCCTTAAGTCTTAGACAGCAGCCTGGTTACGTGATTCACTTAACTTATGGAGAAATCTCTGGCCTGAGTTTTCTTCTTTGTTCAATGAGAAGGTTGGACTTCATGAGTTCTAGTCCCTTTACAATCCTAAATCTTTCATCTCTTGATGGTTCCATCATTCTTTTCCTCCTTCAGAAAGAAAGGGCCAGGATTATTGGATAAATGCTAAACTGGGAGCCCCTTTGCTCACTATCCCCCCAGAGCTTGTCACCTGATAGCCTGCTTTACTGGTCTTATTTTGTTACAGAACATCACCATCGAAGGAGCTAACATTGTGGACAGTGACAATGCAGCCACCAATGGTGTTATCCATATCATTGACAAGGTACTATTTGCTACAATTTGCTTTAAGGCAGGTTTGGTCTATGGTCTCTTTCTCACATCTCTCCTAAAGAGCATTTCCCAAGGAGAATCAAGGAATCAAAAGAAGGTCCAAAGCTGGAAGGAACCACAGAAACCATCTAGTCAAACCCCTTCATTTTAAGGAGCAAAAAAGCTGAGACTTAAAAGGGGAAAGTGACTTTCCCAAGGTCACGTAGTTATTTTAGCAGAGTTTAGGTTAAAATGTTGGTCTGCTGAATCCCACTCCTGTGTACTTTCCACTAAATGATACTTGCCTCTGACTTCACAAATCCATGGGGTCCTAGATCCACAGGAAACTAAGTGGATAGAGCAGAGGCCTGGAATGAGGAAGAGCCTCAGATACTCACTAGCTGTATGACCTTGGGCAAGTCACTTAACCTTGGCCTGCCTCCATTTCCTCAACTATAAAATGGATTAATAATAGCACATGCCTCCCTGTTGTGGAGATCAAATGAAATATTTGTGAAGTGCTTAGCATAGTAGGTACTTAATTAATGCTTGTTCCTTTCCCCTTCTCCGAGGGGACCTCAGAAGCTATCTAGTCCAACCTCTTCATTTTACAGGGCCAGGGAGGGGAAGTGACTTAAAGCAAAGATATCTTTGGTTTCATGGTCTTCTTTGGATGACTGCAGTAACCAGATTAAAATGTCACTATGAGGGACAACCAAGGGACAACCAAGCTCGATAGAGAGCCAGGCCTGAAGACAGGAGGCCCTGGGTTCAAATGTGACCTCAAATACTCCCTAGCTATATGACCCTGGGCAAGTCACTTAACCACCATTGCCTCATCCTGCTCTTCTGTCTTGAAACTAATACTTAGTATCAATTCTAAAACAGAAGGTAAGGTTGTATTTTTTAATGTCATTGGGAAACATTTAACAAAACAACATTTAACAATGTTAATAAGCATTTATTAAGAGCTCACTATGTGGGCAGCTGGGTGGCTCAGTGGATAGAGGCAGGAGGTCCTGGATTCAAATCTGGCCTCAGATACTACCTAGCTGTGTGACCCTGGGAAAGTCACTTAACCCCCATTGCCTAGCTCCTAGCCACTCTTCTGCCTTAGAATTCTAAGGTAAAACTTAAGAGCTTTTTTTATAAGTCTACTATGTGCCAAGCACTGTGCTGAATTCATGAAGGCAGTCTTTAGTAGTGGATATAGAAAGCTGGCCTCAGAATCCAAACATGAATTCTGACAGACTCCAGGTAAGTCACTGAATCTCTCAAAACCCCTCTCCAAGACCATAATAATAATAATAACAACAATAAGCAACATTTATATAGCACTATGTGCCAGGCAGGTACTGTGCTAAGTGCTTTGCAAATATTGACTAATTTGACCTTCAAGACAATCCTAGGAATCAAGGGCTATCATTATCCCTATTTTATAGTTGAGGACATCAAAACAAACAGGATTAAGGGACTTGCCCAGGGTCACACAGCTAGTAAGTTTCAGAAGCCTTTTTTTATTTTTATTTTTTGTAAACCCTTACCTTCTGTCTTAGAATCAATACTGTGTATTGGTTCTAAGGCAGAAGAATGATAAGGGCTAGGCAATTGGGGTTAAGTGACTTGCCTAGGGTCACACAGCTAGGTAGTATCTGAGGCCAGATTTGGACCTAGGACCTCTCATCTCTAGGCCTGACTCTCAATCCACTGAGCCACCCAGCTGCCCCCAGAAGCTTTATTTTAAATTGGAGTCTCTCTGACTTCAGATCTGGTCCTTTATTCAATGTGAAACAAGTCTCAAAGCAAGTGTTAAACTGTAGATCAGTAGAGGTCATTCCTCCCTGAGGGCTCCCTATACTAATGAATTCACTAGTCTGATTTTTTTTAATGGTAGATGAAAGTTGTGGCTAAAGAGCCTGGTGTTATTGGTGTCTATACAACTCTAATGATATCCTGTGTATTTGCATCACAAGTTCAATTGAAATACAAAAGGGGGGGGGGCGGGGCAGAGCTGTAATTTTCTCCCCTGTTCCCACCAGAAAAGGAGAACCAGACAGAAAGATTGGTAAGATTTTTTATTTTCTACTAAGGCTGTGTTTTGAGTGATTAAAAGGCATGTCAAGTCAAGTCAACAAGTATCTTTTAAACACTATGTGCCAGGCTCTGGGCTACGCGGTGCTGGGGATATAAATCTAACCAAGAAGAATGACAATCCTTCCCCTCAAGGAGCTTGCATTCTAATGGGGGAAGTGGGAAGGAGAGAGAGAGGAAGATACAAAGCAGATTTCGTAGAGAAATCTGGGAGGAGAGAGATAGTCAGGAGGACACCTGGAGACTTGGGCATCCTCCTTAAAACGGAAGTTCTGAGAGGAATCAGCCAATCAGAGAGAGGAGAGGCAGGACAGCTCTAACATGAGAAATCTAGGGCTGGAATGAGCTTCCAGGATAGAGAGGCTTCTGGGACTTTATAAACAAAGTTCAAGAGAGTCAAAAATACAGTCCAGAAAGGAGCAAATGAGAGAAAAGAATTAAGATGTTCAGAAATGGAATTGAAGATGATAGAATAACTTAGATTTAAAACTGGAAATAAAAGGCATCTATCTAGTCCAACCACATCTTTTTACCAGTGAAGATCTTGCCCAAGGTCATATAGCAGAATTGGGATTCAAATCCATTTTTTTTATTCCAAATCCAACTTTCTTTCCACTATACCAAGAATGTTTGTTTAAATCCCTTTAGAATTGGGGTAAGGGACCTCAGAAGCCATCTAGTCCAACTCCCTCATTTTAGATAAGGAAACACCCATGAAATAGGTAATAGGAAGTGATTTGTCCCACGGCACTCAGATAGTAAATGACAGAAACAGTATTTGAGTTTGATTTAAAACTGGGAACAGGACTGAAAAGACATTCATGGCTCTGGGGGCCTGGAGGTGGGGGTGGGTGGGAAGGCATTGGGAGGGGAAAAAACCTAGTTAGCTATCTTCAATTTGAATTATAATTAGACACCTGATACTTTGCTCACTGGTCTCTTTTTATCTTGAGTTTATAAAAAAGTCATCTATTGTCAACTTGGGAAATAGAAACCATTATTCAGAATTCTTGAGGTATTGTCTAGCATAGATGAGATCGTGATCCATTCTAACAGCCTGGCACTGAGCTTCCTAACATTTCTAAGCAGGTGATTCATCATTTGCTAGAATCCATGCAGAGTCTAGGCCTGAAATGTAATGTAAAACCACATTACTTCTGTTAGATTTTTTCCCCTTTCTGATTCAGTCTTTTAAAAGAAGGCATAAAAATAGAGTCTTCTTCCTGAACCCTGATTTTCATATCTTCCATATTCTCAACCTTTTATCCCAGAATTACAAAATCTCAAAGTTGGAAAAACCTTCAAAGACCATCCAGCATTTCTATGACCTTAGATTTCGTTGTTGAGTGATTTCAATAAAGTCCAACTCTTTGGGACCCCTTTTGTGGTTTTTCTTGGCAATGGTATTAGAGTGGTTTTCCATTTCCTTCTCTAACCCCTTTTACAGATGAAGCAAACTGATTTGCCCAAAGTCACAGATCTAGTAAGTGTCTGAGATTGGATTTGAACTCAGATCTTTCTGACTCCAGGCCTGATGCTGTACCCACTGGGCCATTTAACTGTCCATGATGTTAGATGTCACTTCATTTCCCTGGGCCTCAGTTTTCTCATCTGTAAAAGGAAGGAGATGAGACTAGACTTCCTCTCTGGTCCCTTCCAGCTCTTCATCTATGATCCTCCAATTCTATCAGGTACTTAACCCTCTGAGATGACTTTATCTTTCCTGTATACAGATCATGTATGTACCTGGGAGCTTACACGTTTTTGGTCCTATTAAAATATGAACACTTTTAGGACATGCCCTGATTTTGCTTTTCTTGGTACCCCCTGATTTTTTAGCACAATTCCTGGCACATAGTAGGCACTTAATAATATTTGCTGTCTCTCTGACTGATTACCATAGCAAGGATTTACTCCACAATATCTCCAGCAAGCAGACATCCTCTTTCTTCTTCTAGATGACCACGAGTGAGGGGAGCAATTCACTTCCTCCCAAAGCATTGTTTTGTTAGAAAGTGTTTCCTTTGATTTGAGCTAGAATCTACATTTCCCTAACTTCCACCTAGTGCTCCTCATTCCACCATCTACAAGCAGAACAAATTAAATCCTTGTTCCACAAAAGAGCCTTTAGGTACTCCGAGATAGCCACCAGAGACTCCTGAGCCTTCTCTTCTCCATATTGATCTTTTTGGTTAGCTCTCATTCAGAGCCATCACTGATAGAAGCAGGATTAGAAGGAGGGTGAGTGACAGAAGCAGAGCCATCATGGAATATTCCTCCATATATCTGTGAAGGCAGTCAGGGCATAATGAGTTTCACTGACTCCAAACTGTCCTCGAAGGTTGTCAGGAGAGACGCCTTAGAAAGAATCATGAATTTGGAACCAGGGGACCTGGTTTCATTTTCTTGCTTTGCTATTTACTTACTGTGTCACCTTGGGCAAATCTCTTAACTTCCCTAGACCATATTTTCCTCAAATATAAAATGACGATATTGGACTAGATGGCCCTGGAGGTCCCTTCTAACTCCAAAATCAGTGGTTCTATGATTCTAAGTCTCTTTCCTCAGCCTCAGTTTCCTCATCTGAAAATGAGGAGATGTGTTAGATGACCAATAGATTCCTTTCCAAGTCTAGATCCATGATTACATGGTCCCAGACATCTTTGATGCCAGATAGTGCTTATAAGAGCAAAGTGAGGGGCAATGAGGTAGTTTACTGGATAGAAAGTCAAGCCTAGAGATAAGAGGTCCCGGGTTCAAATCTAACTCATATACTTCCTAGCTATGTGACCCAGGGCAAATCACTTACCCCCAGTTACCTGGCCCTTGCCCCTCTTCTGCTATTTAATAGCAATTAAGAAAAATAAAGGGTTTTTTAAAGAATAAAGTGAATTTAATTTAATGAAATGAGTCATTTATCTTGAGGAAGAGAAGAGTCCTTGGACTAGGATGAGAAGCCACTTTAATAACAAAATTTATACTGGGCCAGCTAGATGGCACAGTGGATAGAATGTTGAGCCTAGTCAGGAAGACTCATCTCCATGGGTTCAAATCCAGTTTCAGACACTTTCCACTTGTGTGACCTAAGGAAAAGTCAATTAACCTAGTTTGGCTGTTTCTTCATCTATAAAACGAACTGAAGAAAAAAAATGGCAACCACTCCAGTATCTCTGCCAAGAAAATCCTAAATGGGGTCACAAAAAGTTGGACATGACTGAACAATAGTGAAGGGGGTGGGATCTCCTAGCTTGTCACTGATAGAAGGAACTCAAACTACAGTAGGAGAAATGTAAATTCCATGGTCCATTTCCCAAGACAATAGATAGATCAACACTGGAATGTGTTCTGTGGGAGAGATGATGAAGTCTCGAGGTTAGGAAGGTTTCAGCTTGAGGCAGAAGATTGAACTAAATGATGTCTCAAGATCCCTTTCAGGCTTACAACTCGAAGAGCTAACAGAATCTCTCATTACTACTACTCTGGCTATATATATAAGCTGGTGCACAATATCAGCAGGGAAAAATGCTTGTCATACAGGTTAAAGATATTCTTGGGATCCTTCCTTTAGGTCCTGTTACCACAAAGAAGTATGAGTGCCTCATTACCCAACCTTCTCACTCGACTGGACCAGATGCCTGACTATTCCATCTTCCGGGGCTACATCATTGCAAGTATTCATGTTGTCTTGGGAACTGAATCACTTTGTTTCTATGATAAATTAAATCACTCATGTGTTCTTTTTTTCCTCCTAACCCTAGCAATATAGCCTGGCCAATGCAATTGAAGCTGCTGATGCCTATACAGTATTTGCCCCAAATAATGATGCCATCACGAATTACATCAGGGAAAAAACGACCACCACACTAGTATGTATTAGAAACAAGCTTCATGGCTGTGAACTCTTAAGTTTATTCACTCAGAATGTTTACCTCTGTCCAGAAACCTAGGATCCCAGACTCGGAGTGAAAGGGATGTCAGAAACCATAGTCCAACCACCTCATTTTAAGATGAGGTAACTGAGACCCCAGAAAAATTAGTTGACCAGATGGAATTTTCACAGGTAGTAAGTCACCAAGCTAGATATCATCTACCTTCCAATCTCTCTCCCCACTGTTGCTGTGAGCTAGTTTTTGTGTGTATGTGTGAATAACCTTTCCCTTATGTTCAAAATCCATTTGCTGTATACTTTCCTGTGTCTGTGCCTCTGTTCAGTTAGTATGGTGTAGGGTATAGCTCTTGAAATCAAGAAGACTTAGGTTCAAATCCCACCTCTGATACTAGCCATGTGACTAGCAAGCCACTTAATTTCTCTAGGCTTCAGTTTTCTCATCTGTAAAATGAGAAAAGTAGAGTAGGTAGTGTCTGAAGTCCCTCTCCACTCTCCTGTGACCCTTCCTAGCTCTAAATCTATAAGCCTGTCATCCTACTTACCATGCCTTGCAACTTATTCTCTACCTCTCGGAATTCTGCCCATCCGTCAAGGCTCACCCCAGTTCCCACCTCTTGTAATATCTCCTCAACCAATCTGACCATAGTGATCTCTCTCCCCTCTGAAGTATTTGAGAGTACTTATTATCTACATCAGTTCTTTGTCACTTATTGTCTTTTATGAATTCCGTTTTTCATGTTGATATGTCTCCACTACACCACATAGCAACCTAGCACTGTTGCTATTCAAATGTCTCCAGGTCATTTTTAACTTAGCTTTTTATCAATTTATATAGCTTAGTGTTTATAACAGTTTTAGTTTTGTCATATGATTAGAATATATTTCTTTTATTCTCCATCTCTTTATACTAGGCAATATTAGGCATCTTTCTAAGAACAACCCAACTTTGCACTCTGACTCAATCCATTCTTTCAATTCAGGCTTACCTTATATTGAAAACTCTTAGGGGACAAAGCTGGGATTCCCTAATTCTTTAGGTCCTCCACAGCCTCTAGAACAATGCCTGACACTTAAATATTAATCAAGAACATTTATTAAGCACCCACAGTTATTTATACAAGTACAGAGAAATGAAACAATCCCTATTAGCAGAGAGCTTACATTCTAATGAGGGGAACGATGAAGAGTAAATAGTACAGTGCTTTTAAGCACAAGATAGGCCACACCCGGTGAAAGGCTGATGATCTAAATTGTGTATTGTCAGGAAGAGAACATACTCCGGTATCATATTATTCTAGAAGAGAAACTCCTGAAGAATGATCTACACAATGGCATGCATCGGGAGACCATGCTGGGGGTTTCATACCTCATTGGCTTCTTTCTCCAAAATGGTCAGGTAGGTGGAATCCTTATGTCTTAAGGCTGCTGTCATCAATTATCAGAATATCTTATGAGCTTATATATATATACATACATATTTATATTCACCTCTGTCCATAAACCTAGGATCACAGACACAGACACATGCACATATTTAGGCAATGCCCATCTTTCCAGTGCAAGGCGCCCTATTTGCTGGGAGCATGTCCAAAGGAGGATGGGCAGAATGAAGGAACTGGAGACAAGAACTTTAAAAGACCACTTTAAACAATTAGGAATGTGTCCTCTTTAAAGAGGAGACTTAAGATAATGGCTACCTTCAAGCATTAGAAGGGCTGTCATGAGATAAGGGAATCAAATCCTTTTTCCTTGAAGTGGATGGTACAAATGGAAACAATGGGTAGAAGTTGCAGAACAAAGATGTATATTTGATATAAGAAAAAACTCCTTAATAATCAGAACTGTCCCATAGTGAAATGGCTGTATGATGGAGAGCTGTGGACAGATATGAAGGTATTATGGAGATAGGAGCAACAAGATTTGACAAGTGATTGAATATACAGGGTGAATCAAGGATGATGCTCAAGTACTCAACCTTGGAAACTTAGAAAGATGATGTCCTTGACAATAATAGGAAAGTTTGAAAAACCAGTGGGCTTATGGGAAAAGATAATGTAACATGACCTGGGGAACAGATCATAACCTATCCATATGCAACTCATTCTAGTCCTTTCAAAATGAAAAGAAGGGATTTGTCCTTACTAAGCAGTCACTGCCCTGGAACCAGATTTCCAACAAGCATGTATTAACCAGGAGAGGATCTTGGGGGCTACAGTGGGTATTCTAGGGGATGTAGAATGTTGTCAGTGGCATCTGAGCAGCTGCTGTTATGGGTATCCAGATAGAAGCTAAGTTATAATTACTCTGAGGGTCTGATGCCCAGCTCAAAAGAAGGAAGGATGGGAGTTTGCACACTGAAGAAAGAAGACAGAGTAGGGAAGACAGGAGATAGGAGTAGGCATGATTGTGACCAAAACAAGTCTCACAGTTAGCTTTTGCAAGAAGAGTAGGATGCAACCCATCTGCCCATTCACCAACTGATTGACATACTGTGGGCTCACCAGAGCCCACTGGTAGCAGCCCCAATTTCGACCTTGAAGACCCCTGGTTTAGAATGCTCCACATATCAGCCCCAGGATAAATAATAACAAAATGTCTATTTTGTCCTTTTTCCTCATAGCTCTATGTAAATGAGGCCCCAGTCAACTATACTAATGTGGCAACTGACAAAGGGGTTATCCATGGTTTGGGAAAAGTCCTGGAAATCCAGAAGAACAGATGTGATAGCAACTACACTACCATTTTAAGAGTAAGTAGTCCTCAGTCATGAGAATATGAGTCCCAAAGAAAGCACAAAAAATAAAGTGTTAGGAATAAGGGTATGGGGAACAAGGGAAACTATTATCATATATCTCATGCAAGCAGTAGAGCAGCTAGATACCACAATGAATAAAGCACTGGGTCTGGAATCAGCAAGACCCAAGTTCAAATCCAGATTAGATGCTTACTAGTGTGTGATCCTGGGCAAGTCACTTAGTCCTCTGTTTAGTACCTCCCTCCCAGTGCTGTTGTGAGGATTAAATTAGATGATATTTGTAAAGTGCTTAGCACAAATGCAGAGTACAACCTCTTTATGACAGGATATAAATTAAAAGTTAGTATATACCCTAAAGGCTGGGTAGTCTAACTTCTTCCCCATTTGACAAGTGAGGAAACTGAGACCCAAAGAAGTTAAATGATCACACAAGTAAGGTGGCAGAGTACCAAGATCTGAATCCAAGTCTTCAGCCACGAAATCCAACAAGTCACTTACCTAATTAGTGACCCTGGCAATTCAACTAGCTTCAGAATCAGAGGGCCTAGATTCACTTATCTATAAAGTCTTGGGCAAGTCATTTAATTGCTCTATTAGACTGAATGACCTTTAAAGTCTTAGCCAGCTCTAGATCTAAGACTCTATGATCCCAGAATCCTTTAAGCTACAAGCAATTTCCTTATCTGCTTCAGTAGACAGATTTTCCAAGTGGGGAGAGTGATGGGAGGGAGATGGTGGTACCATTGACTAATATTAAAATTTGGAAGAAGGAAGGGTGCCATGAGATCTAAGATATGATCACAACCCACCCTGCCTATCCTGCGCAAGTCATTTATCCAAGACGCAAAGAGGGCATGGGTCTCTTGCTTACCAGGTATTACCCCAGAATGCAACACGAAACCCACCCACTGATGAGCAATTCCACCATCATGACATGGGGAGAGGAAGGGGGAAGAAAGTGAGAACAAGAGGGGGGACAGCAGAGGATTTTGCATACATAAATGCTATGCCTGGCTCAGAGTTATGTTATAATGGAGTTAGTCAAAAAAATCTAAGGGGGAGAGGAACTAGAATGGGAGAGCACTGGTCAAAATGAGGTGAAGAGGGTGGGTTAATGCTGGAAATATGTTCACTGGGAGAGTAGAATGTGACCCATATGTGACCCATACTCTTTGACTGGTTGATCACAAATCCATTTGGGTCATTCCAGAGGTCTTTTATGAAATCTTGCCAAACTGCCTCTCATTCTACAGACCACTGGATAAGATGACAGCTTGGAGTCCCTTTCTAAGAGATGGCTCAAGTCAATTTGAGCCTTTTTATAAGCTTAAGATTTTTCTAGAGGGTTACAGGATGATAAGATCTTTTGAAAGTCATACGTAAAAGGGGTTTTGAGGTCCTCAAGTTCAGTGACCTCATTTTTCACAGGAAGTAATAACTCCAGATTTCCTTTGTTTTCTGTGTCTTACAAAGGGAAGGTGTGAATACTGTCTTAGAAAGCACTGCCCTCCTGGAACAAAACCTGTGGTAAGTATTTCTGGAGTGGTGCAATCGATGTGTATGGGATTGGAAATGAAGTGCTCAATCACCAGGGAGAACCAGGTCAGGACCTTAGAGTGGAAGAACAAGGTATACACTGGCGATGAGAGAATTTTCACCTTCTACCTCTCAGGAATATGTCATGATAGGAACAATAACTAAATGTCCACCAGAAACACTAAAATCGTTCACCTCTATTCAATACCTTGCTTTATATGCTTCCTTTATAATTCACCCTACTCATGTAAGTATCTCATTTTTAAAATATATATACATTTTATTTATTTAATTAATTATTTTCCAATTAAATAGGGAGGAAAATTTAATATTTCCTTTTTTTTAATTTGAGTTCCAAATTCTCTTCCTCTCTACCATCCCATGCCCACCACTTGAGAAGGCAAATAATGTGATATCAGTTATACATATGAAGTCATGCAAAATACATTTCCTCATTAGCCATGTTTCAAAAAAGTAAGAAAAATAAATTTTAATTTTAAAAAGTCTGCTTCAATCTGAAATCAGATTTCAACCATTCTTTCTCTTAAGGTAGATAGCATTTTTCACAGGAATCCTTTAGAATTATCTTAAATTCTTGTCTTGATCAGAGTAGCCAAGTCCTTCATAGTTGATCATCCTTACAATATTGCTGTTGCTGTGTACACTGTTCTCCTGGTTCTGCTTTCTTCCCTTTGCAACATCAATTCATGTAAGTCTTCCCAGGTTTTTCCAAAACTATCCTACTCATCATTTCTTATAGCCCAAAAGTATTACATCACAATCATGTACCACAACTTATTAGCCATTCCTTAATGGACATTACTTGAAATTCCAGTTCTTTTTCACCATAAAAAGAACTGCTATAAATATTTTTGTGAAAATAGGTCCTTTTCCCCTCTTCTTTTATCTCTTTGAGATAAAATCTAGGTCAAAAGGTTTGCACAGTTTTATGGCTTTTTGGACATTGCTCCAAATTGTTCTCCAGAATAGCTAGACAACTTCACAACTATACTCAATTTTTCCACATATCCTCCAGCATTTGTCATTTTCCTTTTCTATCATGTTAGTCAATATGATAATTATAAGAACATATCTCGGGATCATTTTCATTTTCAATTTTCTAATCAATAGTGATTTAGAGCATTTTTATGTGACCCTTGATAGCTTTGATTTCTTTTGAAAATTGCCTATTCATATCCTTTGGCCACCTACCAATTGGGAATGGCTCATATTTGTTATAATTTTGACTCAGTTCCATATATATTTGAGAAATGAAAACTTTATGAGAAAAACTTGCTGTAAAAAAATCTTCTTTACAATTTTTCTTTGAATTTTGGCTATATTAGTTTTATTTGTGCAAAACCTTTTTTGATTTCATGCATTCAAGATAATCCATTTTACTGTGATCTTCTCTACTCTTACTTGATCATAAACTCTTCCCTTATCCATAGATCTTACCAATACATTTTTTCTATGGTCCTCTAATTTACTTTTGATATCACCCTTTATGTCTAAATAATTTATCTAATTTGACTTTATCTTGGCATACAGTATAGATATGGGTCTATGCCTTGTTTCTGCCAAACTACTTCTCAGTATTCTAATCAATTTTTGGCAAATGGTTTTGTCAAATGGTTTGTCAAACACTCTTAATCCAAAACTTGGTTCTTTGGGTTTATCAAATATTAGATTACTGTTATTATTTAGTCCTGTGTATTGTGTACCTATTATATTCTATAGATCCACCATTCTATTTCTTATCCAGTACCAGATTGTTTTGGTGATTTTTGTTATTATTCAATCATTTAGTCATGATTGATTGACTTTTCATGACCCCATGGTCCATAGCACTTAAGCCCTTCTCTCATCTACTATCTCTCAAAGTCTATCCAAGTTCATGTTCATTTTTCCTTGGCACTACCTCTCTCCATCTCGTCCTCTGCCATCTCCTCTTTTTGCCTTTAGTCTTTCCCAACATGAGTCTTTCCCAAAAAATCCTGTCTTCTCATTATGTGGACAGAATATTTAAGTTTCAGTATTTGACCTTTCAATAAGTAGTATGAATTAATTTCTTTAAGTGTTGACTGATTTGATCTCCTTGCTCCCCAGTGGGCTCTCAGAAGTCTTCTTCAATAAGTAAAGTGCTGAAAGGAAGAGAGACGGAGAAGGCTTGGAAGTGATATAGGACAACATTAGGGGAAAGCTCACTTATCAGAGTCAAGGCTAGGTCCATGGGAGAGCTGATTAATCCAATGGAAAGAAGGTGGAAATGATAGCCCCATTATAGTTGAAAGTATTTATTATGTACCTACTATTTTCCAGGAGCAAAAGTAAAATCTGAGGGGAAAAAGGAAAAAACAAAAGATTCTCTGACCTCTAAGAGCCTTCATCCTATTAGGGGAAAAAAAAGGCAGTTGTGCCAAGAAAAGAATTTTAATCTGAGGAATCACAAGTATGATGAGTAGAGCCATGAAGCAATCGATTATCATGACCTTTCCAGAAATAATGGATCCACCAAGATCCAGAGGTGGAAAGCAGAGAAAAAGTTAATAAACATGGGGGCAGGGCAGAGGCAAGATAACTTAGAGTTATAGGGATGGTCAGAGGGAATATGAAGCTTGATCTGGGAACAGCTAAATATAGTAGGTTGAGTTGTTTTGTACACCAACCAATGAAAACAGCTCATCCCTCCAGCAATGAGTTTTAGAACTTCATGGATAAACCCCCAGGTGTTGGAGGGGAGGAAGCCATGCTGAACCCATCATTGCTGGAAATTGTGTTATTAGAGAGAAGGAGGTATGAACAGGAATGGGTAGATCTGACCTTCTCTCTTAATGAGCTGTGTACTTTGTTGCTATGAGATACTTTTAGACCTTGTTTAGTATTCTGCACCATTACAGAAATAGCTTTTAGTAATGGCACAATTTCTTGGTGCAGGATGTAATGGTCTGATGATAATTCATGACACATCTCCCTAGCATTTTGTGTGTAGGATCTCATTTGATCGTCCCAAAAACCTTGATCACTTAATCTCCATGAGTCACAGTTTTCTCTTCAGTAAAATAATAACATTCTTATATAAAATAATATGATTTGTTATATATAAATATGTCAATCTGTATTGTAATAGCTAACACTTACATAGAACTTTAAGGGTTGTTAAGTGCTCTACAAGTCTCATTTTGTCCCCACAATCACCCTGGGAATTAGCACTATGATTATCATTCCCATTTTACAGATGAGGAAGCTGAGGCTGAAAATAGTTAAGTGACTTTACCTGACTCAGTTCTAAGTATTTGAGGCAGGATTTTGAACTCAGATGGTCCTGACTCCAAGTCCAGCATTCTATATCCTCTATGTGTCATCTATCCGTTCCCCATAGGCATTATCTACTTCACAGAGTTTTTGTGAGGATTAAATTAACTGATAAGAGCTCTACAACCCTACAGAAATTTTCATTTTTTTATTCTTGTTATTTCCCCTACAGCAAAATGGGCATCATAGATGGGGGGGGGGGAACAGTAGCCACTACTACTACTACCACCACCACCATCACCATCCCACCCCTTAGAGGGATTTTACAAACTTCAAAAGGCTCTTTCCTCACAGTACTCTAAGGAGCTATAAGTCCAGCAATTATTATCCTCTCTTTACAAATGGGGAAACTGATGTTCCACCCAAGGTCATCCATCTAATGAAGTTAGGAGTTGAGTTGTCTGACTCCTACCTCAGGGAACAATCTTTTCATTGAACCACATAGTTTTCTGTAGATTTCCTCCCAGGTAATCTCCCTGAGTAAAAGTGTGTCCCTTTGAGACTACAGTGATTTTTATCCCTGGTTGGCTTGGTGACCACCAGCACTCTGTACTGAAATTGTTTGGATAAGTAGGAAAAACAAATTACTAATCCTCTTCAAAGGACAGCTTTTAAACTGAGGCTTCCCAACCCTTCCTCTGAACCACCACACCCAGAAAGATATGCCCTAGAACTGTGTTGGTGAACCTATGGCACCCATGCCAGAAGGGGCTACTCCCCTTCCCCTCTCCACCTCACCTGAGGACATTTCTCACATCATCCACCCCTCTGCCTAGCAGCCCAATGGGAGTACTTCCTCACTCCTCTGTCTGGAGTAAGGGGGAGGCTCACATGCAGCATGAGGGTTGCCACTTGGGCACTCAGTCTCCAAAAGGTTTGCCATCACTGACCTAGAAGATCCAGCTTGGATCTCTCCAGGCTAATATTTGACCCCGTTTCTGCTGGTACCTACTATGGAGAGAGGTCTCTGGCCCAAGCCAAACCTTGAGTCTTGAGGTTAGAAAATTCCCCTTAACTCACAGGTTCTTAACCTGACATCCACAGAACACTATGGAGTACAGATTTCAGAGGACCCATGAGCATGGACAGGGAAAAGTTACATCTTCATTTCAATAAAATGGTTACTTTAGGCATTTAAAAACATTATTTGAGAAGTAGACTGGTCCATAGGCTCCATCTGGCCATCAAACAAGCAGACACACACACACACACACACACACACACACACACACACACACACACACACACACACACACACACACAAATACATGAATGTTTTAACTCAACAAATCTTTGGTTAGTCCTAGGACCCTAAAACCTATCTCAGGGACTCCACTCATGTACACAGTGAAACCATCAGGGCATCCACTGGGTTCTACATTCCATCCTGATCTGTGCTTATTGGTCAGCAGCAAAATTATAGAATGTCTGGCTTCATTCAGTCTAACACAAACCTCACTTGCCTTTCTCCTCTTTTCTAAAAAGAAAAAGACTTCACTTCTCAGAGCAAGAAGCTGAAAACAGATGGGGATAGGCAATGATTGTGGTGGCAGGGCAGATGGCAGCATGAGAGGAAATGAGAGGAATGGTTGGATGGGATGGAAATGTGGTCTAATCTAGGGCCAGCTAGAATTAATGGGTTAATGCTCTCATTCACTGTCAGTCTCAGCTCAGTCCCAAAGTTGGATGGATGAACTCCAAGACCAGACAAGCAGTAACTCTCATTCTGCAGTTGATTTTTAGATAGGAAGGCATGACTATGCCCCAGTACACATTTGTCTCTAGCACTTAGCACTAATATTCATGAGTCCAGCAGACAGCTAGGTGGCACAGTGTATAGAATGCTAGGCTTGGAGTCAGGAAGACTCATCTTCCTGAGTTCAAATCTCACTTCGGACATTTACTATCCATATGACCCTGAGCAAATCGCTTAACCATATTTGCCTCAGTTTCCTCATCAGTAAAATGAGCTGGAGAATGAAATAGCAAAGCCCTTCAGTATCTCTGCCGAGGTCACAATGAGTTGGACACAACTGAATAAATGCCACTGTTTTGCAGGAAGAAGAGGCAAAAAAATGCATCTATATGACTTACTTCATGGGAAAGAGATCCATGCATATTGGATGCCAGACAAAATGTATCAAAACAGTGATTGTGAGTATCTCCCTCCCTACCCATCATAATGGGGTTTTTTTCCCATTCAATTCCATTGAACATTTTGTAACTACTACCTATGTGCCAGGCATTGTGCACTGTTTGGGGGGTACAAAGACAAAAGAAAAGTCTCTCTTACCAAAGAATTTCCACTCCAAAATGAAACTACAACCCTATTATTATTACTCCCCCTTGAAAACCTCTATTCTTTCTTTTTTATTCTTTTTTCTTTCTTCCTGTCTGATTTCCCATCCTTTTTCCTAGTTCCTTTCTTGAGAGGCATAGATTATTTTTTTTTTGGAAACCAAGTATATCTGGCTCCTGCTGAAAGTATAACAGTCATTCACAGGACGAATCCCAACAATGAAGGCACAGAAGCTTTGGCCTCCTTCCTTTTTCTGACCTAGACTCATTTTCCCATCCTTATACTTCTGGGATTCCCCTCTCCTTCGAGTTCCCCGTATTGGTACTGTACTTTGTTTGGGCTCCACATTGGCTTCACCCTTACTTAAACTTGGAACTACAGAGCCCAGGTGATCTAGCCTTAGCCTCCCCACCATCAAGGATTCAGGCCCAAGCCACCCCATCTGGCAGATTCATAGATTTTGAGCTGGCTTTAGGGGTCACCAATCCAATTGTGGCCTCACCATCAGTTGGGGAGCTGACGTGTGAAGAGGTTAGCAACTTGCCCAAGGTCACACAGGTACCACAGGGTCAAACAAACACCCCTCTCCCCTTCATGCCAGATCCCAAGATCTGGACAAAATGGATAGACGTTAGAAATATCATACCTCTGGTGCTTTCTACCCGCATGACCTTAGGCAAGTCATTTAGCCCCTCTCTGCCTTAGTTTCCTCAACTGTACAATAAGGAATTGGGGCTAGATGGCCTCTGATGTCCTTTTGGCTATAATCTTCTGAGATCCTAGGTTTGGACTAGGAGAAAGGAGCCCAGACTGAGACTCATCCCAACCTTCTCCATTTCAGACCAAAGAATGTTGTGCTGGCTTCTTCGGGCCTCAGTGCCAGCTCTGTCCTGGCAAAGCTGGGAATGCCTGCTTTGGGAATGGCATCTGCCTGGATGGAGTGAACGGCACAGGAGTATGCGAGTGTGAGGGAGGGTTCAGTGGGACAGCCTGTGAGACCTGCACGGAGGGCAAATATGGTTCTAACTGTGACCAAGGTAAGGAGGGCTTGGGGGACTTTCCTTCTCTGCTGCAGGGTGCCCAGATGCCTTCAAAGATGACTTCCTGTGACGTGCCCTCAAGGCAGCTGACAAGCCATCAGCAAAGACCGAGTCAGCACCTTCTCCCCTAACGTCTCTACCTCAAAGCACTCTAGGGCTGTCCTCATTTTAACTGAGCTGGTGATAGAAGTCCAAATCACACATTCTTCGCATATGGCCAGTGTTCGGTGTTTTGTTTTGTTTTGTTTTTTCTGGCAACATCAGGAAGACTCATCTTCATAAATTCCAACCCAGCCTCAACCACTTCCTAGCTGTGTGATCCTGGGCATGTCACTTGACCCCCATTGCCCAGTCTTTATCACTCTTCTGCCTTAGAACCAATACACGGTATTGATTCCAAGATGGAAGGAGAGGGTTAAAAAAAAGATTTGCATGTTCTTTGATATCTATAAGACCAAATGAGCCTCAAGTTACCATATTTGAACCTCTATGGTCTCCTGGGATGTTGTAGAATTGACATGCTCCGTAATGACCTCTGATTCTTACACAGAGCCAACAAATTCAGGAAAGTCACATCCAGGGCATGGTTGTAGCTCATGATGCTAATAAACAGCACACATCTCTCTTGCTGGCCAGAGCTCACAGGATGGGTGTTTGCTTTTTTATTTTTTGTTTAGTATGTGGTTGTGTCCATGGACAATGCAGCCAGGGGCCCAGTGGCGATGGGTCCTGTGAATGTGACGTTGGCTGGAGAGGAGTGAAATGTGACAGTGGTAAGTCAATCTTAAGTCTTTCAACAAGAACAGTAACCATTGTCATCATCATGAAGAATTATTATTTTTATTTATATATATATTTATAGCACCTACTATAAATATATATTTATAATGTATAAATGATGTCAGACAATTTATCATATATAATCAAATGTTACAATTTTAACATAATTATATAAATTTGTTATAGCTATTGTTACAACTTAACATAATTATAATATATTGTTATAATTATAACCAAGAAATAAACTTATGATATAAAGCCATAGTGATGATTATATATGATATAATTCTTAATATAATTATATAATTGTCATAATCATAGAATACCGTAGTGATAATTCTGTCTGACATGTATTATAATTATATGATTGTCATTATACTACCACAATAAATGGTATAATTATACATAATACAACTATAACATAATATAATTATATATATCATTATTATAATTATATAATATATAGTATGATTATTATATAAGTAATCATTATTATTATTAATATATTAAAGGATTGGTGATATAATTAATATCAAAATGTCAGTATAAAGGAAACTCCTTCTACCAATGGAGCTTAGCACCTTCCCTTTAGTTTAGAGTCTTAGAGAATTATCTGAAGCACCAAGAGGTTCCAAAATTTGGTGAAGGTCACACAATCAATACATGTTCAAGGGAGAATTAAACCACTAAGTATCCTTAACTTCAAGACTGGTTCTCTGTTACTTCAGGCTACCTGGAATGATGAGAATATTTCATGCAACATGCTTTAGAGGCTCTGTGAGGGGGATACCAGAAGCATTCTTGTCCCCACTGAGGCTCAGAAATATTAAGTTTCTTGCCCAGGGTCCCCTAGTATCAAATATCTAAGACAGGATTAGAAACCGGGTGTTCCTGACTCTGTTCACCTCATTAGTTCCTTAATGTTTCATATCCAGACTTCCTCTCCTTTAGAAAAGGCCCTTTATTCCTGGGACCTACATTTGCTGTGAATACTTGATAATTACCATTTTTAAACATCAAATCTTCGACTTCAAGAGTCTTTCAATGTTCCATTGTGGAGTTGAGATGATCCTGAGTCCTTGAAGGTCATGCCAGCAAACACAAGCATTGGTGTATCCCTCAGTGCTAAAAAGGACTGGAGTAGAGTCCAGCTAAGTTTGCTTCTAGAGGATGACCATCAGGAGATGAGTTTTTGTTAGTCACTCTAACCCATGAAAAGGAGAGGCAATCTACGTTGGCAGAGATCCTTCCCCCACTGAGGAAATCCCAGACTCTTGAAGTAATCAAGTAACAGAATACTCACATGTCTTTAAAGCTGGGGAAGGTGGGGGGAGTTATAAAACAATATAGTCTAATACCTGGCAGCTAGGCGGCACAGTGGAGAGAGTCCAAAGTCTGTCACTTCCTGAAGTCAGGAAGGTGCATCTCCCTGAATTCAAACCCGGCTAGCCGTGTGATCTTGGGCAAATCACATAACCCTGCGTGCCTCAGTTCCTCATCCAGGAAATGGAAAATCACTTCAGTACCTTTGCTAAGAAAACCCTAAATGGGATCACAAAGAGTCAGAGCTGACTGAAATGACTGAAAACAACTAATGACCTGCAGCTCTCACAGATAAGGGAAACCCAGAAATATTCAGTGATTTGCTCAACATCACCCAACAAGGCAGTGGTGGACCTAGAGAGAGACTCTATGGCAAGTTCTTCTAGCTTTTTTCAGATTTGAACTGAGATCTGCTCCAAGTCCAACCCTTTTTTTCTATTGTTTAAATTTATTTTTGGTTATCAAAGACAATGTCCAGAAACATTAAGTACTAAAGAATCGTTTTATGATATTTTTAACAAAAGTTCATAATAGCAAATAGTTTATTTTCAGATGTTTCTTTCACTTCTCAATGATGAAGTGATGAATCAATGCAATTTTTTTAAATTATGAAGAAAAGAACATCTAATTCTCATTTTGAATCTGTTGGTTGGAGTGAGTTTGGAAGTCTTGGCACCACCAATACTTAAGAACCTATTGCCCCACCAAGTGCCCCCAGGATAGGGGCTAGAGTTAGGGTTATGTGCTGTAAGATGCATTATTTGATTTGATCCTGGAAACAAGAGATGAATGAGCTGAGTACAATCAGTAAGATGGATAAACTGCATTTGATAAATAAGGAAACAAGGTTAGAGAGCGACCCAGTGGTTTTCTTAAGGTCACAACAGCCAATCAGAGAGAGATTTCTACTACTAGAACCCAGAGTTCTTAACTTCTTGCCACCTCTGATTTGTCATGGTTCTGCATGCTGTTGACATGAGAAGACTCAGTCCTGTGTTATATAATAATCCATTTTTCCTGGACGTGAAAGATATTATAATTCTTAGAGTACAGCATTCCCAGAACCCCCTTGGAGAATTAATTTGTTATCTTTTTTTTCAGAGATCAAGGATGATGACTGTAACAAAACTTGCCACACCAGTGCAAAGTAGGTATCTACTCTGGCTGCTTTCTGAGGGTGTCTCTCTGAGTGTGAAAATTACTTCTTCCAAGAGATCTCCAGGTCATCAGTGGGTGGGATGGAAAGAGACAGGGCTGGTTGGATTGGATTTAGCCATACTCGATGTGGACAGAATGTGACCCTTTCTCCTCAGGACCAGGGCTGCATTATAGTTACTGGACACCATCTTGGCAAAGGCTATGTTCCTAGAATTTGTTTTGAGGCTAAAATTAGAACATCCTAGAATTAGGCCACAAGCAGCCTCACATATTCCCTTCAGGAAGCTGCCACCTTGATTCTTGGGATTTAAAGCTTAGAAGGAACCAAAGAGATCCTCTAATCCAACCTCTTCGTTTTATAGATTCTGAAACAGGACAGAAGGCAGTTTGACTTGCCTAATTGTACAGGCAATAAATAGGATCATTGGCCTGGCACTAGAAGGGACCTCAGAACCAATCTCGTCCAACCCCATCATTGTAGAGATGAGGAACTTGAGATCTGGAGGGCCAATGTACTTGGCCAAGCTCACATAGCTAATAAGAATCTAACTAGGGTTTCAGACCCAGTTCTTCTGCCTCCAAATGCCATGCTCTTTTTACCACAATGTGCTGCCTCTATCTGGGGCATTTGTGGGCAAAATGAGATATTGTCCTAGTTAAACCCAAGTAGCACTGGAAACTTACCTAAAATAGAAAGAACCCCAGTACACCCTCCTAATGAGCTTATTTTGTTCCATTTCTGTGGAAGCAAGAAAGGGGGAGTGGGGAGAGACAAAAACAGAAAGAGAAGGAGAGGAAGAGGAAAAGGGAGGAGGAGGAGAGAGGACAGAGACAGAGACAGAGAGACAGAGACAGAGAGAGAGACAGAGAGTCAGAAACAGAGAGAGAGAGAGAAAGAGAGAGAGACAGAGACAGAGACAGAAAGACAGAGACAGAGAGAGATAGAGGGAGAGACTGACTTCTATTCAACACCCTCTTGAACACATAGGATTATAGTTTTAGAGCTAGAAGGAACTTCAGAGGCCATCGAGTCCAACTCCCTCATTTTAAAGAGGAGGAAGCTGAAAGCCAGGAAAAAGTTATAGGACTTGCCCAAGGTCAAACAGTTTGTAAGAAGCAGAAATCACTGATTCGTGGTCTTTTCCTGGAGCTTCTTCATAGACATAGGAAACCAGTATGGTACAGTGGGGGCAGGAGTAGTATTGAATTTGGAATCTGAGATCTTGGGTTTAAATCCCACCTGTTACTAGTTACAGCTTATGTGACTTTGGGTAATTCATTTACCCTCTCTGTTCTTTGGTTTTATCTTTTATAAAATGAAGATGTGGGTCTGGATAACCTCTGAAGTCTCTTCTAGCTCTAAGGCTATAATCCTATGAGTTCAAGAGGAGCATAAATGAACCTTCCATAAGTCAGGGCAAAGAGTAGAAGTGTTTCTAGTGTTCTTTTTCCCTCTACCTTTTTTTGTCCCTCTCCCTCTGTTACTCTAGCTCTTCCCCACTTTCTTCCATCCTCTTCTTGCTCTCTCTGTGTCTGTCTATGTGTGTCTCTGATTGACTCTCTGGCTCTCTCTCTCCCTTTCGCTTTCCTTTTCCTCTGATGTCTCTTCTACCCTTAAATCTATGATCCTCTAACCCTTATCTGTACCTCAGTTTCCTCATATGTAAAATGTTGGGGTTAGAGTCAAAAGGTCACTTCCAGCTCTGTCCCCCAATCCACCTGACCCTTGAGTTAAATAGCATTGTCTCATTGGTTGGGAATGGCCCCCACTGTTGTGAATTGACACGTTCCTGGTATTAAGCATAGCTCAGTACTCCCAGGAGCCCCTGCTCAGGTATACATATGATGAAGGCAAGGACTGTGGTAGGGTTGTTTGTTTGGGGATTTTAGTTTGGTTTGGTTTGTGGTCATTGTATGCCCAGCACTTAAGGAACTTAATAAAAGCTCCTTGGTTGATGGATTGATTTTCTCACCATGAAACTTTCCTCTCTTCCATTTCTTAGCTGTCTTCTCAGTTCCGACGGTACAGCTTACTGCAAGTGTGCAGCTGGTTTTCAAGGGAATGGGACAGCCTGCACAGGCAAGTCCATTCGTTTCCTACCTTTTCAAAGCATCCCGGGAATGAATCCTTGGGTTTTACTCGTTACCTTAAGGGGGCTAGTGGAGATTTTGGAGGATCCCGAGAATTGTTGCCAGAGAATTCACAGGATCACAGACTTAGAGCTAAAATGGGCCTTAAAGGCCATTTAATCCAACTCCCTTATTTGACAGACGAGAAGTTGAGGCTCTGAAATGCTAAGTAAGCTGCCTGGCATCACAGGGCTGGCAAGTACCTGAGATGGGATTTGAACCAACGTCTTCCAAGGAACAGCTAGATGGCACACTGAGTAGAGTGATGAACCTGAAGTCAGGAAGGCCCAAGTTCTAATTTGACCTCAGATAATTACTGACTGTAACCCTGAGCAAGTCATTTAACTTCTTTTTACCTCACTTTGCTCATCTGTAAAAGTAGATAACAATAGCACCTACCTCCCAGGATTGTTAAGCTCTAATAAGATAATATTTATAAAGCACTTACCACAGTAAGTAAGTGCTGACATATAGTAGGTGCTATCTATCTACCTATACATTAGCTATTATTATTTTATTATTATTAACTATTATTATTTGCAAGCACAGTACCTGGCACCTAGGAGACACAACTCCAAGTCTAGCACTCCATGCACTGTCATGCTGCATGGATTATACATGTTGTTTGAGGTCACAAAAGCCCCAGATGGGGGACAGCTGGGCGGCTCAGTGGATGGAGAGTCAGGTCTGGACATAGGATATCCTCTGTTCAAATCTGGCCTCAGACACTTCCTAGCTGTGTGACCTTGGGCAAGTCACTTAATCCCAGTTGCTTAGCCTTTACTGCTCTTTTGGCTTGAAAATGATACTTCGTATTGTCAACTTCCCAATGGACAGGGACAAACTTGGGGGTTCCAAAAACACAGTTGACAGTATCTATGCTAAGACAAAAGGCAAAGGTGTTTTTTTAAGCCCCAAATTCTAGAGACGGGAGGTCCTAGGTTCAAATCTGACCTCAGACACTTCCCAGCTGGGTGACCCTGGACAAGTCACTTAACCCCCATTGCCTAGCCCTTACTGCTCTTCTGCCTTGGATCCAATACACAGTATTGATTCTAAGATAGAAGAGTTTTAAATAAATAAATAAACAAATTAATTGAATGGATGGATGGATGGATGGATGGATGGATGGATGGATGAATGAATGAATGAAAAGCCCAAAATTATATTGTACTCCTTGGGTTCACTTTAGGGGCTGCTGTATGACACTGTTGACCATGCAATGACTAATACCCCCAAAATCCTTTATTCCTTTCTTTTCTCTGAAGCAGCAGAAAACAAATCTATTTCCTTTTTCACACAACAGCCTCATAATGTTTAAAAAATAGGGGTAGAGAGACCCTTAAGGATGTGTCCACAAGCAGGATATATGTTGTTCCTAGATGGCGCTGGAGTTGATGAGCCTGGGCTGTATCTATTGTCATTTTCTGCTGGGTTGGCTAAGTGATTGACAACCCAGTGATCCATATCTGATCAAACCCCATTAAGCAAACTATTCCATCAGCCAGAACCCCTTCCTCAAGTCAACAAACATTTATTAAGCACCTGCTGTGTACAGCCCACTAGATTAGGTACCAGGGATACAAAGAGAGATGTGACACAACCCATGTTTTCAAGGACTACTATCTGAGGGAGGGAGGAAATAGGGCATGTCCATAAATAACCACGAGACAGCAGGAAACGTGATACATGGAAAGGAGACGTCCTGTGAGAAAGAAGTCTGAGGGACGTGAGATGTTGTTCAATCAGTAAAGGGAGAAGAAGGACCAGAGAGATGAGTCAGAAGACTTCAAGAAGGAGGAGACTCTTGAGTTTTGTCTTGGAGGGAAAAAGAACGGAGCCTGATCCCCTCTCCTCCCTAAGCCCAGTTGGTAGTGCTAGCCCCTGGAGAGCACCTGCTATTTCCATTTTCTTTGGGTGTTGTTGATGTGGAAAAGCACAGAACCACTAAAGCTGCTCCACAGAACATGCCTTTGATCAGAACAAGGGCGTCCATGCTCTCACAAGAGCCCTGAGCACCCGGCATCTTGGCTCGAGAACTCTGGGGAACCATGGCTCTGGGAAAACGTGCCACCGATGGGAATTTGGAAGCTGCAGAACTTGGGTTCAGACCTTGAGTTTGGACCTACGTGATTCCACTCTGAACCCCCAGTTTCCTCCTCTCTAAAGGAAAGGTCTTCCAGGTCCCTTCCAGCTCTCAAGTTATCATCTCTTCTTTTCTACAGCAATCGATGCCTGTGAAACCAGCAATGGGGGCTGCTCCGGCCAAGCGGACTGCAGGAGGACCACACCAGGAAATCGAGTGTGTGTGTGCAAAGCAGGATACACCGGAGATGGCATCGTGTGCCTAGGTCTGACCAGAGCTGTAACTAGGGTGGCCAAACTGGGTCTTGTCTCCGGGCAACTAAATTGAAGGGGCAGCTTCAGCAGCATAGAAACAACAGTGCTTAAGAATAATTGGGGAGAGTAATTAGTTAAATTGCTAAGGGGACAGATGATGGTTTTCCCCATCTATCAGTCATCCCCTAAGGAAGTCCCACATCTAACTGGATCCATTTCCCTTTCTAATCCCGTACAAGTACCTCCCCTTTGTCAGCTGCAAAGACATATTCCATTGTACTCTTTCACTAGGAGAGTTCAAAGTCTCTCATCCCTTCCCTCTGATGTTTTAGGGTTTGTTGGTTTTTTAGTCTGAAGTCTCTCCATGCCCCTGATTTTTAAAATTTGATTTAAAAAGTCCCCTTCGTTACCTGATTACCCTGGTGTTAAATTTCCCAGATATAGCTCTAGATAAAAACTCTCAGAAGAAAGGTTCTTGGGGCAGCTTGGAGGCTCAATAAATAGAGAGCCAGGCCTGGAGACAAGAGATCTTGGGTTCAAATTTGTCACTTCACACACTTCATAGTTGTGTGACCCTAGACAAGTCACTTAGCCTCAATTGCCATTCTTTTGCCTTGGAACTGATATTTAGTATTGATTCTTAGACAGAAAGTAAAGGTTTATTAAAAGAGGAGGGAGGAGGAAGACCAAGAGAAAGAAGGAAAGAATAATTATTCTTTTCCCTCACCCCAAAAGATTATTCCATTCCTTTTTTTTCAAACCCTTACCTTCTGTCTTAGAATCAATATAGTATATTGATTCCTAGGCAGAAGAGTGGTAAGTGCTTGGCAATAGGGGTTAAGTGACTTGTCCAGGGTCACACAGCTGAGAAGTGTCTGAGGTCATATTTGAACCTAGGACCTCCCATCTCTAGACCTGGCTCTCAATCCACTGAGCTACCCAGCTGCCCCTGACTATTCCATTCCTGAAGACCACTATAGTATATGTAATAGAAGCTGGCATCAACCCAAGTATTACAAAATTGTTCAAGGGCTAATTAATAGCATATTTCTGTTTTCAAGTTGGGGGTTGCATGTATGATGTTGAAAGTTAGTTTGGAAGGGGCTTGGTTTTTAAATAGAAGAAGAAGATTAATAGGGAAATTTCAAGGAAATGAAAACATTTTTGTAGTAACCTGAATTTTTTTAATTCCCAAGACTGATTAAAAAATTCAGTTGTTCAGTCATTTCTGATTCTTAGTGACCCCTTCTGTGATTTTCTGGGCAAAGATATTGGATACTGTTTTACCATTTCCTTCTCCAACTCATGTAAAGATGAGGAAACTGAGGCAAGCAGGGTTATGTGACTTCCCAAGGGGAATGCAGGCCAGCTTTGAACTCAGAAAGATAAATCTTCCAGACTTCAGGCCAGCTCTATCCACTATACTACCTAGTTACCCCAACAACAACAACAACAACAACAACAACAACAATAATAATAAATATATAAATCATTATATCATTCAATCAACAAATATTTATTACGTTCTTATTGCTGGGCAGTCAATGTGCCAAGTTCTAGATATATTAAGAAGGGCAAAAATAGTCCCTGCCCTCCAGGAGCTCCCATTCTAATGGAGCAAACCCCATGGAAATGAGTGGTAATTACAAGACCCTGCTGAGCCCAGGTAGTGTTGGTACATCCTCTGAATAATCATCCAGTGGTACTAGTAGTCCTTTGTATTCATCAAGGAAGACCTGGAGAAGCAGGGCAGTCCCTCTGGAACAGTGGAAGTTGAGAGCCCTTTTTCACAATTAAAGGTCATGGGAATATTCCCTCATTAGGGGGCCAGGATGATTGTAAAATGGCTCTTATGAGGTGACACAATAAACATTTTCATGCATTAAGAAAAAAAGAGCAAATGGAGTAAATGGAAGGTAACTTCAGAGGAGATGGCACTAATAATTGTGAGACTAGGAAAGGCCTGCAGAAGGTGGCATTCGAGCTTGATGGAGGTCAGGGATTCTAAAAGGTGGAGATGAGGAGGGAAAGCATCTGAGGTGTGGGGCACAGCCATGGCAAAGACATCCTCTGAATAATCATCCAGTGGTACTAGTAGTCCTTTGTATTCATCAAGGAAGACCTGGAGAAGCAGGGCAGTCCCTCTGGAACAGTGGAAGTTGAAGTGGAAGATGGAGAGTTATATATAAAGAATAGTGAGTGGACCATTAGGGTTGGATCCTAGAGTACAAAGAGGGGGGAAATTGATAAGAAGACTGAATAGACAAGAAGGAGTGACATTGTAAAGAGCTTCAAATGCCAAAGGAGATTATATTTGCTTCTAGACCTTATAACCAATCTTGCTTACACACACATATCCATCCCCTTCGATCCCTCCTCTGCAAAAGTTCATCTGATTTATTGTAGTCTTTTGTGTTTCAAAGAAATTAACCCCTGTTTGGAAAACAATGGAGGTTGCGACCAAAATGCAGAATGCACCCAGATTGGACCCAACCAGGTAAGCTGGGTTTCCACATCCTGCCCTCCTCACTGTTCTAGATTTTTATCAGCAGAGTCCTTGTTGTTCAATCACACCAGATTTTTTGTGAACTCATTTGGGACTTTCTTGGAAAAGATACTGGAGTGGTTTGCCATTTATTTCTCCAGCTCATTTTACAGATGAAGAAACTGAGGCCAACAGGATGAAGTGATTTGCTCAGGGTGACACAGCTAGGAAGTGTTTGAGGCCACATTTGCACTCAGGAAGAGGAGTCTTCCAGAATCCAGGCCCAGCACTCTATCCACTATGCCACCGAGTTGGCAGTGTCATTTAGGTCATTTAATATGGCTTCTTTGAATGGACAAAGAGACATCATGGTACCATGGAATGTAACATTGACAATGGTACCATGGTACCAGCTCTGAAGACCCTAGAATTCAACTAGAAGACCCAGATTCAAATCCTGCCTTTGAGGTTTATTACCTGCATCACTTTGACAGGTATCTTAACTGTCTGAACTCAGCTTCCTCATTTGTAAGATAAGGAGGTTATGATCAATGCAATCCTAATCACAGAAGACTCATGGTAACTGTTATCAAATGGCTAGCTATGTGCCCTCTAGGTTTTTACCTAAGTGGATAATAAGAATGCTGGCCACTACAGGTCCAAGGACAAATCTCTATGGTCCTACACTAGAGACCTCCCTTAAGACAATATTGATGGCTTGATGACTTACTGGATGTAGTTTTTCAACTGGTTCAAAATCCACTTGTACTATCGTCTGGCTCTCATCTTTCCACTTGTCCATAAAAGAGGCTTTGTCAAATAGATCCCTTGCTGAAATCCAAGTAAACTATATCTACAACATTCCCCCATCCAACAACCTTGTCAAAAATAAAAATGAGGTGATCATTATTTTCCTTTTTATTTTATTTATTTGTTGAACCCTTATCTTCCATCTTGGGATAAATACTGTGTATTGGTTCCAAGGCAGAAGAGGGGTAAGCGATAGACAATAGGGGTTAAATGACTTGCCCAGGGTCACACAGCTGGGAAGTGTCTGAAGCCAGATTTGAACTTAGGACCTCCCATCTCTAGGCCTGACTCTCAATCCACTGAGATGCCCAGCTGCCCCCTATTTTCCTTTTTAAACCGAATCCAGCATTCAAGTATTCTGAACCTAGGTGATGAAATGAACAAAGTCTAGAGTCAAGAAGACATTGGTTCAAATCCATTATTAGACACTTACTAGCTGTGTAACCCTGGATAAGTCATTAAACCTCTGCCTGCCTTGGGTTCCTCATAATAAAAATACCTATTTCCCAGGGTTGTTGTAAAGATCAAAAGAGATAATATTTGTAAAGCACTTTGCAAACCATAAAGTACTCTGTAAACGATAGTTATTATTTCCTTTCCATTGCTCTTTCCGCTAACCTATTCTGCCTATTTGATATAATTTCCAAGATGCAATGAAGGTCTTTTGTAAAATGTTAGCTTCAGAAATCTCAATCACATGAGCCTACCATAGCCTAATAATAGCAATAATTAATAATATAATATAATAATATATTTTAACTTTATTATATAAATGTATTCATATAATTTAATATAATAATTTAAAATAATAATAATAGCAAATAATCCAAGCACTTTTTTAAAAGTTAAAATACTTGTAGGGAGTCAGCATCCTCCTAGTTCTGGTGTGGGTGCCAGGCTAGAGTGGTAACTGCTCAGAAGAAGCCAATGAAAAAGAAAACTTCTGATAGGATAAATAGTATTATTCCATATCGCAAACCTTTTTTGGACTACAGGTCTATGATATCCTTGAAATGTTCCTTCTCCTCCACAAAATGCTTACCCAGCTTGATAGTGTCTGAAATTCCATAATTAGAGATTCATTACTTTCCCATGAAATTTAAATTACAACTTCTCTTGAGAAAGGGAATCTATTGTACAGTATCAGTCATGTACACCTAGTATAAATGAATTTACTATATCCTTTATTGAGGTCAAGGTTAGTGACATTATTTATTATGTTATAATTTAAAAAGACCTGAGAGCTGGTCAAAGAGACAATGTGCCTTTTTTTTTCTCTGGCAGGCTGTCTGCAATTGTTTGCGAGGATATACAGGAGATGGTAAAACATGCACACTCATCAACATCTGCTTAACAGTGAGTATGGTTTTTGCTTTTTTATGTATTTTTTCCATTTACTATTTATTTTTAAGCAATGTTTTCTTTCTAAATTTGGGGTTCTAAAGTCTTTACTTCCCTCCCAAACTCACTGAGAAAGCAAGTAATGGGATATCAATTGTACATGTGAAATTACGCAAAACATCTTTCCATGTTTGCCACATTTTATAAAGACAAGAAAAATTAAAAAGTGAGAAAATGATGTTTCATTTTGCACTGAGTTCATCAGTTCGCTCTCTGGAGGTGGATCTATCTCTTCATCATTAATCCTTTGGAATTCTATTGGATCGTTGTATGGATCTGAGTAATCAAGTCTCTCATAGTTGATCATCATTGTGATGTTGCTGTTACTATACACAATGAGTTCTGGGTTCTTCTCAATTCACTTTGCACCAATTCATATAGGTCTTGCCATCTTTTTCTGAAACCATTCCTCAAAATTTCCCACTGCACAGTAATACACCATCATAGTCACATGCTACGCCTTGTTCATCAATTCCCCAATTGATAAGAAGCCCTCCCCTTGATTTCCAGTTCTTTACCACCGCAAAAAGAGCTTCTATAAATATTTTGGGATATATAATTCCTTTTTTCTCTTTGGAATACAGATCTAATAGTAGTATTGTTGGATCAAAGTTTTATAGCCCTTTGGGTCTAATTTGAAATTGTTATTCCAGAATAGCTGGGACAAGTTCACTACTCCACCAACAATTCATTAATGTACCTATTTTCCCTTCATTCACTCCAGCAATTGCAATTTCTAACAGATTCAATATGGTACCTTAGAGTTGTCTTAATTCACATTTCTCTAATCAGTAGTTATTTGGAGCATTTTTCATATAACTTTAATGTTATCTTCCAAAAACTGCTTGTTTATATCCTTTGGCAATTTATTAGTTGGGGAACAGCTTTTATTTTTATACATTTGATTCAATTCTATCATCAGTATATATACCAAGATAAATTCAAAATGGGTAAATGACAATATAAAGAGTGAAATCATAAATAAATTAGGTGAACACAGATTAGTATATCTGTCAGATCTATGGGAAAGGAAGGAATTTAAGACCAAGCAAGAGACAGAGAACATTGCAAAATGTAAAATGAATGACTTTGCTTATATAAAATTAAAAAGGTTTTGTACAAACAAAACCAATGCAACCAAAATTAGAAGGAAAGCAACAAACTGGGAGAGTATTTTTATAATGAAACTCTCTGACAAAGATTTAATTTCCCAAATATACAAAGAATTAAGTCAATTTTACCCCAAAATCCAGCCATTCCTTAATCAAAAAATGGCCAAGGGACATGAATAGGTAGTTTTCACATGATGAAATCAAAACTATAATCAGTATATATTTGATAAATGGAGATACTTATCTGAGAAACTTGCTGTGAAAGTTTGGAGCATGACTTCATTGTCTAAGGTATCTTTTAGCAAAATGTACTTTCCTTAATGATCCCTTTTAATTAGGTCTGGTTTTGCTTCTGCTTTGTCTGAAATCATGACTGCTACCCCTTTCCTCTTTTTTTTTTTTTAAGTTCAGGTGAACTGTATTAAATGCTGCTCCAGCCCTTTATTTTAATTCTAAAGTGTATCTTGAAAACAATATATTGTTTTTAAATCTAGTTTTTTATAACATTTTTATTTGGTCAATTTCAATCATAATTCCTTGGTTACAAAAATCATTTTCTATTCCTCCCTTCCCTCCCCCCACCCTTCCCATAGCTGACACATAATTCCACTGGGTATTACATGTGTCCTTGATCAGAACCTATTTCCATGCTGATGATGTTTGTACTAGGATGTTCATTTAGAGTCTACATCCCCAATCATATCCCCCTCAACCCATGTAGTCAAGTGGTTGTTTTTCTTTGGTGTTTCTACTCCCAGTTTTTCCTCTGAATGTGGATGGTGTTCTTTCTCATAGATCCATCCGGGTTGTTCAGGGTCACTGCATTGCCACTAATGGAGAAGTCCATTACATTTAATTGTACCACAGTGTCTTAGTCTCTGTGTACAATGTTCTCCTGGTTCTGCTCCTCTCGCTCTGCATCAATTCCTGGAGATCATTCCAGTTCACATGGAATTCCTCCACTTTATTATTCCTTTGAGCACAGTAGTATTCCATCACCAACATATACCACAATTTGTTCAGCCATTCCCCAATTAAAGGACATCCCCTCGTTTTCCAATTTTTGGCCACCACAAAGAGTGCAGCTATGAATATTCTTGTACAAGTCTTTTTCCTTATTATCTCTTTGGGGTACAAACCCAGCAGTGCTATGGCTGGATCAAAGAGCAGACAGTCTTTTATTGCCCTTTGGGCATAGTTCCAAATTGCCCTCCAGAATGGTTGGATCAATTCACAACTCCACCAGCAGCGCATTAATATCCCGACTGCCACATCCCCTCTAGCAGTCATTGCTTTCCCGTTGCTGTCATGTTAGCCAATCTGCTAGGTGTGAGAGAGTTGTTTTGATTTGCATCTCTCTGATTATAAGAGATGTAGAGCACTTTTTCATGTGCTTATTAATAGTTTTGATTTCTTTGACTGAAAATTGCCTATTCATGTCCCTTGCCAATTTATCAATTGGAGAATGGCTTAATTTTTGTACAGTTGATTTAGATCTTTGTAAATTTGAGTAATTAGAACTTAGTCAGAGGTTTTCGTTATGAAGATTGTTTCCCAGTTTGTTATTTCCCTTCTAATTTTCATTGCATTGGTTTTGTTTGTACAAAAACTTTTTAATTTGATATAGTCAAAATTATTTATTTTACATTTTGTGACTCTTTCTAAGTCTTGCTTGGTTTTAAAATCTTTCCCTTACCAAAGGCCTGACATGTATACTATTCTGTGTTCACCTAATTTACTTATAGTTTCCTTCTTTATGTTCAAGTCATTCACCCATTCTGAGTTTATCTTGGTGTAGGGTGTGAGATGTTGATCCAAGCCTAATCTCTCCCACACTGTCTTCCAATTTTCCCAGAAGTTTTTATCAAATAGTGGAATTTTGTCCCAAAAGCTGGGGTCTTTGGGTTTGTCATGGACTGTCTTGCTGAGGTCCCTTACCCCATGTCTATTCCACTGATCCTCCTTTCTCTCTCTTAGCCAGTACCATATTGTTTTGATGACCACTGCTTTATAGTATAGTTTGAGATCTGGTACTGCAAGGCCACCTTCCTTTGCATTTTTTTTCCATTATTTCCCTGGATATCCTTGATCTTTTGTTCTTCCAAATGAACTTTGTTATGGTTTTTTCTAATTCAGTAAAAAAAGTTTTTTGGAAGTTCGATGGGTATGGCACTAAATAAATAGATAAGTTTGGGTAGGATAGCCGTTTTTATTATGTTAACTCGTCCTACCCATGAGCAGTTAATATTTTTCCAATTGCTCAGATCTAGTTTTAGTCGTGTGAAAAGTGTTTTGTAGTTGTTTTCATATAGCTCCTGTGTTTGTCTTGGCAGATAGATTCCTAAGTATTTTATATTATCTAGGGTGATTTTGAATGGAATTTCTCTTTCTAATTCCTGCTGCTGAGATAAGTTGGAGATATATAGAAATGCTGATGACTTACATGGGTTTATTTTGTATCCTGCAACTTTGCTAAAGTTGTTGATTATTTCCACTAGCTTTTTAGTTGATTCTCTAGGATTCTTTAAGTAGGCCATAACATCATCCGCAAAAAGTGAGAGCTTGCTCTCTTCGTTGCCAATTTTAATACCTTCAATTTCTTTTTCTTCTCTAATTGCTACAGCTCGTGTTTCTAGTACAATGTTAAATAATAGTGGTGATAATGGGCATCCTTGTTTCACTTCTGATCTTATTAGGAATGCATCTAGTTTATACCTATTGCAGATGATGTTGGCTGATGGTTTTAGATAGAAACTGTTTATTGTTTTTAGGAAAGACCCTCCTATTCCTATACTTTTTAGTGTTTTTAATAGGAATGGGTATTATATTTTGTCAAAGGTTTTTTCTGCATCTATTGAGATAATCATGTGATTTTTGTTGGCTTGCTTGTTGATATGGTCAATTATGTGGATGATTTTCCTGATATTGAACCATCCTTGCATTCCTGGTATAAATCCCACCTGATCATAGTGAATAACCCTCCTCATCACTTGCTGGAGTCTTTTTGCTAGTATCCTATTTGAGATTTTTGTATCTATGTTCATTAAGGACTAAGCTCATTAAAGACATAAGGTCTGTAGTTTTCTTTCTCTGTTTTTGACCTGCCTGGCTTTGGAATTAGTACAATATTTGTGTCATAAAAGGAATTTGATAGAATTCCTTCTTTGCTTATTATGTCAAATAGTTTGTATAGTATTGGGATTAGCTGTTCTTTGAATGTTTAATAGAATTCACTTGTGAATCCATTAGGGACTGGGGATTTTTTCTTAAGGAGTTCTTTGATGGCTTATTCAATTTCTTTTTCTGATATTGGGTTATTTAGATATTCTATTTCTTCTGTTAATGAAGGTAATCTATATTTTTGTAAATATTCATCCATATCACCTAGATTACCATATTTATTGGCATATAATTGGACAAAATAGTTTTCAATGATTGCCTTAAATTCCTCTTCATTGGAGGTGAGCTCTCCCTTTTCATCTATGATACTATTAATTTGGTTTTCTTCTTTTCTTTTTTTTTGTTAGATTGACCAATACTTTGTCTATTTTGTTTGTTTTTCAAAATACCAGCTTCTGGTCTTATTTATTAGTTCAATAGTTCTATCACTTTCAATTTTATTAATTTCTCCCATAGTTTTTAGAATCTCTAATTTAGTTTTCTTCTGTGAGGTTTTAATTTGTTTGCTTTCAAGATTTTTTGATTTGCATGTCCAATTCATTGACCTCTGTCCTCCCTAATTTGTTAATATATGAACTCAAGGATATAAATTTTCCCCTGAGTACTGCTTTGGCTGCATCCCCTAGAGCTTAAAAGGATGTCTCACATTGTCATTTTCTTTAAAATTATTAATTGTTTCTATGATTTCTTCTCTAACTGATTTTGGAGAATCATATTATTTAATTTCCAATTAATTTTTGGTTTGGCTCTCCATGTACCTTTACTTATCATTATTTTTATTGCCTTATCTGAAAAGGTTGCATTTATTATTTCTGATTTTCTGCATTTGTTTGCCATGTTTTTATGACTTAGTACATGGTCAATCTTTGTGAATGTACCATGTGTTGCTGAAAATAAGGTGTATTCCTTTTTGTCCCTATTTATTTTTCTCCTTATATCTATTAACTCTAATTTTGCTAAGATTTCATTCACATCTTTTACGTCTTTTTAATTTATTTTTTTATTTGATTCATCTAAATTTGATAATAGTAGATTCAGGTCTCCCACTAGTATAATTTTACTATCTATTTCCTCCTTCAATTCTACTAGTTTCTCCTTTAGAAATTTGGATACTATACCATTTTGTGCATATGTTGATTAGTGATATTTCCTCATTGTCTATACTCCCTTTTATCAGTATGTATGTACCTTCCCTATCCCTTTTAATCAGGTCTATTTTTACTTTGGCTTTTTCAGATATTATGATTGCAACTCCTGCCTTCTTTCTGTCAGTTGAGGCCCAATAGGTCTTACTCCATCCTTTAATTCTGACCTTGTGAGTATCTACTCACCTCATATGTTTTTCTTGTAGACAACATATGGTAGGATTCTGGATTCTAATCCACTCTCCTATTCATCTACATTTTATGGGTGAGTTCATCCCATTCACATTCAAAATTATGATTGTCACTTTTGAATTCCCTAGCATTTTGATATCCTCTCCTAGTTCAGTCCTTTCTTCTTTTGCTATATCCCTTTAACCCAGTGGTTTACTTTTAATCAATCCTCCTATTCCCCTCTCTTGATATGCTTCCATTTCTGGCCCCTCCCTTTTTGTTCCCTTCTTGTTTTTTTAGGGTCTGTTAAGTTCCCTCCCCCTCTCTTTCCCTCTCTTTTTTAGAACTCCCTCCACCCTACCCCCCTTAGTTTTCCCTTCTTCCTTACCCTGTAGGATAAGATAGACTTCAAGATCCCAATGGATCTAAATGCTCTTCCCTCTCAGAACTGATTTCACTGAGAGTAATGTTCGAGTATTACCTATTAGCACTCTCTTCCTCTCCCTCTTATAAGAGTATTCTTCCCCTCCCCTTCCCATGTGTATCTTTGTGTGACAAAGATTATTCTATTTATTTCATTTCTTTAAGTATCTCTTGGTACCATCATCAATTCCCACACACACACCCTTTTTTGCATATCATTTTATAACCCTTAATGCACCAATCTTTTCCTATGAATGATTCTTCTATTTACTATAATAATGAAAACATTTTTGAGAGTTACAGATAACATTTTCCCCATATATTAATATATATAATTTGATCTAATTATAGCCCTTAAAGAAGAGTTTGAATTTAAAAAAAAATTTTTTTCTCTTTTTCCCTCTTTTTCATATTTACCTTTTTATGTTTCTCTTGATCTTTGTGTTTGTATATCAAACTTTCCACTTAGTTCTGGTCTTTTCCTTACAAATACTTGGAAATACAAAGTACTGGTTAATCTAATTAAAAAAAGAAAAGAAGAAAGGCAAATTAACAGCATCAAGGATGAAAAGGGGGATCTCACCTCCAATGAAGAAGAAATTAAGGCAATCATTAAAAACTACTTTGCCCAACTATATGGCAATAAATATACCAACCTAGGTGATATGGATGAATATTTACAAAAATATAAATTGCCTAGACTAACAGAAGAAGAAATAGTTTTCTTAAATAATCCCATATCAGAAAAAGAAATCCAACAGGCCATCAAAGAACTTCCTAAGAAAAAATCCCCAGGGCCTGATGGATTCACCAGTGAATTCTATCAAACATTCAGAGAACAGTTAATCCCAATACTATACAAACTATTTGACATAATAAGCAAAGAGGGAGTTCTACCAAACTCCTTTTATGACACAAGCATGGTACTGATTCCAAAACCAGGCAGGCCAAAAACAGAGAAAGAAAATTATAGACCAATCTCCCTAATGAATATAGATGCAAAAATCTTAAATAGGATACTAGCAAAAAGACTCCAGCAAGTGATTAGAAGGGTCATCCACCATGATCAAGTAGGATTTATACCAGGGATGCAGGGCTGGTTCAACATTAGGAAAACTATCCACATAATTGACCACATCAACAAGCAAACCAACAAGAACCACATGATTATCTCAATAGATGCAGAAAAAGCCTTTGATAAAATACAACACCCATTCCTACTAAAAACACTAGAAAGCATAGGAATAGAAGGGTCATTCCTAAAAATAATAAACAGTATGTATCTAAAACCATCACCTAATATCATCTGCAATGGGGATAAACTAAATCCATTCCCATTAAGATCAGGAGTGAAACAAGGATGCCCATTATCACCTCTATTTTTTGACATTGTATTAGAAACACTAGCAGTAGCAATTAGAGAAGAAAAAGAAATTGAAGGCATTAAAATAGGCAAGGAGGAGACCAAATTATCGCTCTTTGCACATGACATGATGGTCTACTTAAAGAATCCTAGAGATTCAACCAAAAAGCTAATCGAAATAATCAACAACTTTAGCAAAGTTTCAGGATACAAAATAAACCCACATAAGTCATCAGCATTTCTATATATCTCCAACACAGCTCAGCAGCAAAAACTAGAAAGAGAAATCCCATTCAAAATCACCTTAGACAAAATAAAATACCTAGGAATCTATCTCCCGAGACAAACACAGGATCTATATGAACACAACTACAAAACACTTTCCACAGAACTAAAACTAGACTTGAACAATTGGAAGAACATTAACTGCTCATGGGTAGGACGAGCCAATATAATAAAAATGACCATCCTACCCAAACTCATCTATCTATTTAGTGCCATACCCATGGAACTTCCAAAAATGTTTTTTACTGATTTAGAAAAAACCATAACAACGTTCATTTGGAAGAACAAAAGATCAAGGATATCCAGGGAAATAATGAAAAAAAAAATGCAAAGGAAGTGGGTCTTACAGTCCCAGATCTCAGACTATATTACAAAGCAGCGGTCATCAAAACAATTTGGTACTGGCTAAGAGACAGAAAGGAGGATCAGTGGCATAGACTGGGGGAAAGCAACCTCAGCAAGACAGTATATGACAAACCCAAAGATCCCAGCTTTTGGAACAAAAATCCACTATTTCATAAAAACTGCTGGGAAAATTGGAGGACAGTGTGGGAAAGATTAGGCTTAGATCAACACCTCACACCCTACACCAAGATAAATTCAAAATGGGTGAATGACTTGAACATAAAGAAGGAAACTATAAGAAAATTAGGCGAACACAGAATAGTATACATGTCAGACCTTTGGGAAGGGAAATACTTCAAAATCAAGCAAGAATTAGAAAGAGTTACAAAATGCAAAATAAATAATCTGGATTACATCAAATTAAAAAGTTTTTGTACAAACAAAACCAATGTAACCAAAATCAGAAGGGTAGCAACAAACTGGGAAACAATCTTCCTAAAAACCTCTGACAAAGGTTTAATTACTCAAATTTATAAAGAACTAAATCAATTGTACAAAAAATCAAGCCATTCTCCAATTGACAAATGGGCAAGGGACATGAACAGGCAGTTCTCAGCCAAAGAAATCAAAACTATTAATAAGCACATGAAAAAGTGCTCTACATCTCTTATAATCAGAGAGATGCAAATCAAAACAACTCTGAGGTTTCACCTCACACCTAGCAGATTGGCTAACATGACAGCTATGGAAAGTAATGAATGCTGGAGGGGATGTGGCAAAGTGGGGACATTAATTCATTGCTGGTGGAGTTGTGAATTGATCCAACCATTCTGGAGGGCAATTTGGAACTATGCCCAAAGGGCGATAAAAGACTGTCTGCCCTTTGATCCAGCCATAGCACTGCTGGGCTTGTACCCCAAAGAGATAATGGACACAAAGACTTGTACAAAAATATTCATAGCTGCGCTCTTTGTGGTGGCCAAAAATTGGAATGGCTGAACAAATTGTGGTATATGTTGGTGATGGAATACTATTGTGCTAAAAGGAATAATAAAGTGGAGGAATTCCATGGAGACTGGAACAACCTCCAGGAAGTGATGCAGAGCGAAAGGAGCAGAACCAGGAAAACATTATACACAGAGACTGATACATTGTGGTACAATCGAAGGTGATGGACTTCTCCATTAGTATCAATGCAATTTCCCTGAACAATCTGCAGGGATCTAAAAAAAAATACTACCCACAAGCAGAGGATAAACTGTGGGAGTAAAAACACCGATGAAAAGCAACTGCTTGACTACAGGGTTGGAGGAGATAAGACTGAGGAGAGACTCTAAATGAACACTATAATGCAAATTCCAACAACAGGGAAATGGGTTCGAGTCAAGAACACATGTGATAACCAGTGGAATCATGCGTCGGCTATGGGAGAGGGAAAGGCGGGGGAGGGGGGGGAGGGGAGGAAAAGAAAATGATCTTTGTTTCCAGTGAATAATGTATGAAAACGACCAAATAAAATAATGTTTAAAAAAATACTTGGAAATATTCTATTTTGTTGAATGTCCATACTTTCCCCTGGAAGTATATAGTCAGTTTTGATGGATAGGTGATTCTTGGTTGAAGACCCAGTTCTCTTGCCTTTCTGAATATCATGTTCCAGGCCTTGTGGTCCATTAGTGTGGAAACTGCCAGGTCTTGTGTGATCCTGATTGGTGCTCCTTGGTATCTGAATTGTCTCTTTTTGGCTTCTTGTAGAATTTTCTCCTTAGCTTGAAAGCTCTGGAATTTGACAGTTACATTCCTGGGAGTTTTCTTTTGGGGATTTAGTGTAGAGGATGATCTATGAATTCTTTCAATGTCTATCTTGCCCCCTTGTTCAAGAACATCAGGGCAGTTTTCTTGGATGATCTCTTGTAGTATGATGTCTAGATTTCTGTTTATTTCTGGATTTTCAGGTAGACCAATGATTCTCAAATTGTCTCTCTTTCCTCTGCTTTCCTGATCTGTCACCTTGTCAGTGAGATATTTTATGTTTTCTTCTATTTTGTCAGTCTTTTGACTTTGCTTTATTAATTCTTGCTGTTTTACAAGATCATTGGTTTCCAGTTGCCCAATTCTGGTCCGTAAGGCTTGGTTTTCTGCTTAAATTTTTTAATTTTCTGCTATAATTTTTTTATTTTCTCTTTGAACCATTTCCCACTTTTCTTGCCAGAAGGCTTCCATCTTTTTGATAAATTCAAATTTAAATTCTTCCAGAGCTTGTATACAATTTCCATTTTTTTAGAAGATTTTGTCTTTGTTTGAATTTCCTCCTGTATTTCCTCTATAGCCTGGGTTTTTCCTCTGAAAAATTTTTTGAGGGTCACTGCCTTTTTTTTTGTTTTTCTTGGAGGGTGTTTGCTGGTCCTGTGCACAATTTGCCATCACTGTGGAGGTTTTCCCTTCCCTTTTTAGTCAGAAATCTGAGAGAGATGGGCAGATTCTCTGTGTATAGAGTTAAGGAGCAAGGATTTTGCTTCAGGCAATCTCTTGAATCTCCACAGCATCCTGTTTGGGTTCTTCTCTGCGCATACTTGCTGAGAGCACCCACGGTCTATGCTCCCCTCCCCCCACCGGGGTTTCAGGTGTAGCTGCTCTCAGGGGTAGGTTTTTGGTGGTCTTACTCAGCTCCCAAGGACCTAGAGGTGCCCCTTACTCACTCTAGAGGTACCCCTTGCTCACTCTCTGACTCTGGCTCTGTAGGTGTGGTGGGGGGAGGATAGATCAGCTCATGTTTGGGGGGGAGCTTTTTTACCCCCTTATGGTGTGGAAATGCCCAAATCCCACATACCTTCAATGCTGTGCCTACTGTAGAGTCCCTCCATTCTTATGAAAATAGTTTTTTTGGTCTTTTGAGGTAGTCTATATTGGTGAGTGCTGAGGATAGTAAGCGTCCTGCATCTAGACTGCCACCATGCTTACCCGGAAGTCTTAAATCTAGTTTTAAATCCACTCTGAAATCCGCCAGTTTTATGGGTGAGCCCATCCCATTCACATTCACAATTATGATTATTGTCATTCAGTTGTGTCCAACTCATCACCCTGTGAACCATAGTGCCCATGGAGTTCTCTTCTTCTTTGTAAAAACACTAGAATGGTTTTCTACTTCCTTCTCCAGCAGATTAATGCAAACAGGTTAAGTGACTTGCCCAGAATCACACAGCTAGAAAGTGTCTGAGGCTGGATTGAACTCAGATCTTCCTGACTCCACTGTGCCACCTGCCTCTCACATTGTTTCCTCTGATGGAATGTCAGGTCCAAGAGGGCAGGGACTTCTTCATTTTTGTCTTTTTATCCTCAGGGACTTCATAGCCCTGTCTAACAGTAGGCACCTAACAAGTGCTTAGAAACAGATAATTAATTGTGTACACCTACTTGCCTCTCTTCCAAAGAGACAAGGTAGAGGCAAGACTGGTGCTTCATTATTTTTCTAGGACACACCCCAGAGCTCCCTCATGGCATTTGAATAGCCATACTTGGCACGAGGAACAGACATCTCTCCCAAAAAGTTGATGCCCCAGAGATTCATTTCTATAAATACTTCTCATCTTTTATTTATAGTACTGAACACCTGAGAGCCTCAGGGCCTGCCAGAAAGAGTTTAGCACAGAATCCCTGACATCGAAGCCCTTTCCTGGAGACAGGGACTGAATTGTTCTCTTCTGTTGGCCTGGCGACCTCCTGTAATTCTGCAGACAAAACAGCAAAGCCATGATAGAGAGCCAGCAATCTTGGCACAGTGCCTATGGCTTTATCCTAACAGTTCTTGGCATCATTTCACTCCTCAACATACTGGTTTTCAGGAGTGAACTGTTTTCTTTTTTCAAACCTTTACCTTCTGTCTTAATATCAATTCTAAGACAGACAAGCAGTAAGAGTTGGGCAATTTAGGTTAAGTGACTTGCCCAGGGTCACACAACTAGAAGTGTCTGAGGCCAGATTTGAATCCAGGTCCTCCTGACTCCAGGCCTGGCACTCTATCCTCTGTGCTATCTAGCTGCCCCCAATAAGCTGTCTTCTTGCTTCTTACAATGAATAACCTTTTTTATCAATCACAATGCAAATTTAAGTAACATTTCAGGATTTTACAAAGTACATTTCTCTCAAGGCCCTAATGAAAACAATTCAGAGGAACTGGGTTCAAATTTTAGGTGTGATATTTATTACTTATGATCTTGGGTCAGTCACTTAACATCTTTGGGCCTTAGTTTCCTCATTTGTATGATGAAAGATTTGAACTATGTGACCTTTGAGTTAGATCTAGAGTTAGGACCTTATTCTTCCCCTTAATAAGTATATATTAAGTACTACTGCAAGCACCATACCTAGGCTCTAGGAGATTGGCTTAGCTAAGTGAATTACCTAATATACAGCAAAGTGGGCTCAGCTTAGATTTAGAAGAAAGCTGGGTTCAAGTTCTGACTGTAACACTTCCTCATGTGTGTCAAGTCCTTTGTCCTCTCTAAGGCTCAGATTGAAGCCTTTCCTTATCTCTGTTAGTGCTAGTGTCTTCCCTCAGAGATTACCTTCTTTTCTCTCCCTCTCCCTCTCCCTCTCTCTCTCTCTCTCCCTCCCTCCCTCCCTCCCTCTTTCCCTCCCTCTCTCCCTCCCTCTTTCCCTCCCTCTCTCCCTCCCTCTCCCTCTCCTTCTCTCTCTCCCTCTCCCTCTCCCTCTCCCTCTCCCTCTCCCTCTCCCTCTCCCTCTCCCTCTCCCTCTCCCCCTCCCTCTCCCTCTCCCTCTCCCTCTCCCTCTCCCTCTCCCTCTCCCTCTCCCTCTCCCTCTCCCCCTCCCCCTCCCCCTCTCCCTCTCCCTCTCCCCCTCCCTCTCCCCCTCCCTCTCCCTCTCCCCCTCCCTCTCCCTCTCCCCCTCCCTCTCCCTCTCCCTCTCCCTCTCCCTCTCCCTCTCCCTCTCCCTCTCCCTCTCCCCCACCCCCATATACACACACTGAAACACCAATCTTGGCCTTCAATTTGTCTCTTTGAATAAGTCACTTGTATGTACGCAATTAATTATCATTCTATTTTTTATCTTATTTGTACATAGTTATTTGCATATTGTCTCCCCCATTAGACTAGGAGCAACTTGAGGGCAAGGACTATCTTATACTTTGCTATATAACCCCCAACACTTGGCTCAGTACCCGGCACATAGTAGGTGCTGAATAAATGCTTGTTGATTAACTACAAATAATAAATCCTTACTAAATAAACATAAACTAAGCAGTTCTTCTGGGCAGAGCCCTGTGCTTAATGCTAAGGAACTTCAGATATAAATAAGAGTTGTCCTCTTTTCTCAATATGCTTACCATTTAATATGGGTGAGAGGACATGCTCATGGAGAAATATGAAAAGAGCATAAGAGAGGTACAAAGTAGGATGAACTCAGAAGAAGAGATCATTCTCTGCTAGGAAGAAGCTCAAAGGCAAATTTCTTAACCTCAGTTTTCTCATCTATAAAATGAGGGGATTAGACTAGATGGCTCCCTCCCAATTCTAAGTCTGTGATTCCCATGACATAGGTAGTATATATCTATAAATGAACAAAGAAATGAATGAATGAATGAATGAAGCACTTGGCTCCCAATGGTCCTAGTGAAAACAATGGCTCTAGAGTCAGAGGCTTCCAGAATTAATGAATGAGTCAGTGCAGATCTTCATAGCTACCTTGCCTCTTCCTTCCCTGATTAACCCAGATTGATTGTGCAATAGTCCATGCCCTCTCATAGACCCTCATGGACTCTACAATGATTTATGGCACACGGTGCTGAAGAAAAAGCCTTGGACATGGAGACAGGAAGGACCTCGATTCTAATTCAATCTACAACACTAGGGAAGGCACTCAACCTCTCTAAAGCCTTAATTTTCTCTTCTGTAAAATGGGCATGTTGCCATTGATCATACCTACCTCCTAAGATTGTTATGAAACTCAATTGCTATAACATGAAAAACATTTTGTAAAGCTCAAAGTTTTATACTATTGTTTTTCCCTATACTTGATTTAGGTTTTATTAATGCCATAAGCTCCCACATAAGAAAATGCTTTCTACCAATGCAAGGTGGCTGTTCTGCGTCCTTTTAGTCTTAGAGAATTACACAGGGTGTTGAGAGGTTAGGTAATTTGCTTGGGGACACACAGCCAGCATGTATCAACAATGAAACTTGAACTCTGATCATCCTGGGAGGTTAACTTCTATCTATTACTCCATGCTGTCTCTTTATTATTTCTACATACTAGCCACTTTTTATTTATTTATTAGGTAGATACTGCTGTCTTTCTCTTGTCTCCATCACATGTCCTCACCTCAACTAAGAGTTCTTTGGGGGAAGGAACAGTACTGGCATCCCCACAGTGCAAATGACAAGGCATAAAATTGGCACTCCATAAATGCCAGACTTCTGCTCATGGTTCCTACTGCCTCTAAAGCTGTTGTCCCCATTGACTCTGGTGACCTTGCCCAGAGCTGGATCCAGAGTCAGGATAGCAAGATGGAAAAAGGAAATGGAGTGGAAAGATCATCAGGACTGAATAGGAAGGGATCTAGAGGTCATCTGGTCAACCTCCCTCATTTAACATATAGGGAAACTAATGCCAATGGAGATGAAGTGACTTACCCAAAGTCACACAAGGAGTAAAGACTGGAAATGGGAGTTAAGCCTGGGTCCTCTGTCTCCAGAGCCTGTTCTTTCTACTTTGTGATGCTGTTTGGGTTAAAAAGCCATGAGGTGTTTTATAATAATATTAACAGGTACTATTATTATGATATATGTATATGTAGCATTTTATAATCTTTATAACAATGTCACACAAATATTACATATCATATAAGGTAAACAGTAATATAAAATAAGCTCTATAAGGCAAACTGTTACAATAAAAACAGTTATTATACTAATCAACTTAGCAGCCCTTGATATATCCATGGGAGCTAGAGATGTATCATCGTGAGTTTACTCTCTTGTAAACTGAGCAAGATGAACAGCCCAACTCCACTGGCATCCCTAAGTCAGCCCATCAAAAAACATTATGAAGTGTTTATTCTGTGCTAAGCTACGTGCTTGACACTGGGAATACATGTACAAAGAATAAAATGATCCCTATGCACACGAAGTTTCCATTCTAAAAAGAAACCATGACATGAGCAAGAACCATTTCAACTTTTCAGGTTTGCCAAATGAACTTAAATGAAGTCATCTCCTGGATAAGCAACCTAACTCACATCTTACTCTTCTATTGTCAATCCCACTAGAAAAATGGTGGCTGTAGTGAGTTTGCTGTCTGCAATCACACTGCATTAGATGAAAGAACCTGTACCTGCAAACCAGGCTACAAGGGGGATGGATTCATCTGCCGGGGGCCCATCTATCTGGTAAGTTATTGCCCATTTCTTAGAAGAAAGCATTTTAGCAAAGGCATTTAACAATCTAGTATCCATCTCAGGGGGATAATCAAGAGAATGCCTTCCTATATCAATCTTACTAGTTTTACGTAATTTTCCTAGGTCTTTGCCAATAAATAAATAAATAAATGGATTAGAGCATTTGCTTGTTAAATAATAAGAATGGACCAAAGATCATAGATATCAGGAAAAGACTACCTAAAGGTGAAACAATGAGAAAGGTATTTCATTTCACAAAAGTAGAGCTAAGTGAAAGCTAGGTAAGGCAAGGAGGATTTAGGCAACCAAGCTTGGACAGCACCTAAGCCGAGAAGACAAAAAAAATCAGAAATTCTGGGGAGGAGAGTGTTAGGAACTAAGAGACAGGAGTGCATATCAATTAAGAGAAGTGATAGCGAACCTTTTAGAGACCAAGTACCCAAACTGCAACCCTCATGCTGCATGTGCCTTACCCCAGACAGGAGAGGGAAAAAGAGCTTCCACTGGGCTGTGAGCAGAGGGGCAGGTGATAAAAGAAAGATACTTAGGTGTGGTGGAGAGGGTCAGGGGAGCATCCCCCTCTGGCACATGTGCCATAGGTTCATCAACACAGATCTAGAGCTACCAGAGAAGAAAGGCTATGCTTATAGGATAGATAGTTGGAAATTAAATTAGAAAAATAATAAAAAATTAGAATTAAATTAGAAAAGCAAGGACTAGTCTCTAGCGAGGCTAGTCTCTAAAAATTGGTCTAATGATATTACAGCAAGACTCAAGATATAAGGGTGGTGTATGGTTATATTGTAATGTCTCATAAATGGGATCCATTAAGACAATATTATCTGGGGGAGCAGCTGGGTGGCTCAGTGGAATGAGAGGCAGGCCCAGAGATAAGATGTCCTGGGTTCAAAATCTGGCCTCAGACACTTCCTGTGTGACCCTGAGCAAGTCACTTCACCCCCATTGCCTAGCCCTTACCCCCTCTTCTGTCTTGGAACCAATACCCAGTATTGATTGTAAGATGGAAGGTAAGGGTTTAAAAAAAGACAATATTATATGACCAATGATGATCAGAAAGTATGGATGATGAAACATATTACCCACCCCCAGGCAGAGAGGGGATGGACTCAAGATATAGAATGAAATACATTTGGGGCCATAGCCAATATGGGAATTTTTTTTTTGCTCAATTGTGTATATTTCTTATAAGCATTTTATTTGTCTTCATTTTTCAATTGGGGTGAAGAGAAGGGAGGAAGTGGGAGGAAGAGAAAAGTAGTACTTCTTAATCTAAAAAGATAAAATACAAAAAAAAGGTAAATTATAGAGGCACATCTGGCAACTTGCTATAGGAAGTCTCTCCTTCTGGCCTCAACCTTGTCCATTCAAGGTACACTAGCCATATTCCAATCAAAGGACTGGGATTTGACTGAGAAGTTTCTTGGTCAGGCATAGGTCAGGCTCACCAGACTCCAGGGTCTCTTTTAGGGATGAAATGCTGAGGTTTTGAATTGTGGCTAATGGAGTTCGCTGGGCTTCTCCTTCCAATGATATGCTATTCTTGTGTTCATTCTAGAGATAATAAGTCACACTACATTGTTCCATTTTCTGGTTGCAGGAACTTCCCAAAAATGCTCAGACCACACCCTACTTCATTCATCTTCAGGTAATGAAATCTTAGTGTGTATGCGTCGGTCAGGCCACAGGCTAGAGACCAGAGATAGCTTTCATCTGCGGGTCAGAAAGGACTTCAGAAGCCATCAAGTCCAAATCCCCTTTTTTACAGATGAGGAAACTGAAGCTTAGGAATGTAAAGTGGCTTGCCCATTATCATTCAGGCATCAAACACAGGACCAGACTCTGACTACAATGCCAATGCTCTGTCTGCTCTGTGACTGACAAATCATTCTACCTCTGTCTGTCTCAGTTATCTCATCTGTAAAATTGGGATAGTAATCTCAGAGTTGTTGTGAGGATCAGATGATGGTTTTTGCAGATCTTAAAGCTATTCTTGCAAAAATGAAGTTTAAGAGCTAGGTGGCCCTGTGGATAAACCATATATATTCCATGGTGTCAGGGTTCAAATGCAACCTCAGACACGTGCTAGTTGTGTGACCCTGGGCAAGTCATTTAACCATGGTTTGTCTTAGTTTTCTCAACTGCAAAATGGACATAATAATAGAATCTACCTACAGAGTTGTTAGGAGGATCAAATGAGACAATGATTCTAAAGTACAGTGCCTGGTACATAGTAGACATTATATCAGTGTTAACTATGATGAAGATAATAATGATGGTAATAGTAATGAGGAGGAGGGGAAGGATGGTGATGGTGACATTGGTGATGATGTTTCTTCATTTGGCCAGGAAAATGCCATTCGAGACCTGATGGGCTCAGGTCCCTTCACAGTATTTGTACCTTTTGGAGAAGCTTTTGAGAATGCATCCCAGGTAAGAAAATCACCTTGGGGAGAGCCTCAAGTATAGACTAGTACATACTCTTTGGCCCTGATCCAAGAGGTAGACCTGAGAAACCTTAAGGTAGCATATTTAGAAGGAGGAACTTGCTAAAAAGTACAGCTGACCAATAACAAAATGATCTGCCTTGAGAAATAATGAGGTCCCCATCAACAGAAGTGTGCAAGCACATACTGACTGACTTTGGGAGAAATGGATAAGAAGTTCTAGATGTTCTAGATGACTGCCAAGATCCCTTACAACTCTATGATGAATAGGCAATATCATTTATTGGAAAGGGACCTCAGTTGGCAGTCAAGAAACTTGGGTTTGAATCCCAGGGTTGCTACTTCTTAGTGGCTGTGTAAACAAGAATAGATCGTCTCCCCTCCATGAGCCCTGGTTTCCTCACTTGTAAAATGAGAACAGTAATGCTTTACTCACCACATTTTTGTGAAGAAAAGTGTCTTTTAAAGCACAAGTCAGAGATTTAAAGCTGGAAGGAACCTACCTCAGATATCATTTAGTCCAACCCCCTTGCTTTATAAGTGAAGAAAATTGTATCAGAGAGGTAGACACATAAGAGGAGTAGAAGGATACTGAACTTGCAGCTAAGAAGACCCGAGTTTGAAACCTTTTTCAGACACTTACTAGCTGAGTGGCCCCCATGCAAATCATCCAACCTCTCAGTCTTCTCATCTGTAAAATAAAGAGGTTGGATTCACTGGTTTCTGAAGTTCCTTCTGGCTCTTGTTCTATGAACCCAGGATCCTCAGTTATGCCTTGCCAAGTAATATGTAAATGTAATTATACTTACTTATAATCTCCTATAATTTTCTATTCTTCTTGAAGAGGTGAGATGATGATTATTATAATTGGTTTTTAAAAATAAGATTAGATTCTTAAATTCCCCAACCCAGTCTCAGAACACATACCCACCCATCCAACCCATTTTGCTTTTTGTGGAGGATTTGAGTCAGGAAGACTTCTGAGTTCCAATCTGGCCTCAGACACTAGCTGTGTGATCCTGGGCAAGTCACTTAACCCTGTGTGCCTCAGTCTTCATCTGTCAAATGAGCTGGAGAAGGAAATGGCAAACCACTCCAGTACCTTTGCCAAGAAAACCCCAAACAGGGGCACAAGGAGTCAGAATGACTGAACAACTAACTGGGGAAAGGAAAGTACAAGAAAACAGATGGGAAGGCATCCCCTATATTGGCAGCTAGGTGGTGCAATAGATAGAGCACTGATCTTGGAGTGAGAAAGATTTGAGTTCAAATTCTACCTTGAGCACTTGTTTATAACTCTGGGGAAATCATTTAACCTCTGCCTCCTTTCTTCATCTGTAAGATGGGCATAATAGTCTCCCAACATTGTCAAAAGGCTCAAATAAGAAGATGAAAAGTACTTTGTAAACCTTAAGGATCTATATAAATGCCAACCATTGTTGTTGCTGTTATCATTCTCTGACCCAGGTAAAAGAGTGGACCACCCAGGGGGTCCTGCCACAGATCCTTCGGTACCATGTGGTCTCCTGCCACCAGTTGCTCTTAGAAAACCTCAAACTGAGTCCAAGTATTACTTCACTCCAGGGAGAAGCTCTCCAGATCACTGTGTCCCAGGTAAAAGAAGCAGCTTCTTAAAGCCCCCTGGATTCTTCTTACTCCTTCCAAGCTGGTCCATTGTCTTTTTTCACTGACTTATGGATGGAATGGAGCCTCTGGTTCCTTACTGAACTCTTCTCATGCCCAATATAGACTCTGGATTCCTGTATAGCCATAGGTAATAAATATACACCTTAGAGAACTAGGGAGTTGATCACTAGTAAACAGCTATATGGAGGTTTTTAAATTTTAGACTACATCTTATGATTTTATGCAAATAAAAATTACCTTAGGTTTTTATTATTAACAAATAATTAGTAGGACTTTGACTAAAATGAGAAGTAACATCATATAGTATTGTGATAAAGGTTTCAAACCCTAGAACTGGAGTTACAGTCTGGGAAATTGATGGAGTCTCAGCCACAGCAGGGGAGGGGCCCCAGAAGATCTTCTGGAATCTTGGGAGAGCAAAAGTTTCTGTCAGAGAGAGGCAGTTAGCTCTCAATCCTGAGACAGCCTAAGGAGAGGTCTGGTCAAGACTTTGCTCTTGAGGAAAAACTTACCTCTTTTCCTGATGAGGTGTTGTCTTCCCTACACATATATTTCTGCTCACTCATTGCTGTTACCACTCACCTGAAATGTGCTAAAGCTAGAGTCAAAAAGGCTTGAGTTCAAGCCTTACCCCAGATACCTACTAGAAAGTGGCATGCCTTCTCTGGGTCTCAGTTTCCTGATCTACAAAAGTAAAAAGGTTGGCCTTTCTAGCACTAGATCACATACTTCTATAATCATTAATTGATCTCTTGATTTTTAGTATATAGTATATGCAATTAGCTATAATCATATATAATTAACATATTATTAGCTCATAATATATTATAGTTAGCTAATATATAATATTATTAGCATATAATATATTATAATTCACTTATATAATGATTAGCTAACACATTATTAGCTCATACTATAATATTATGATTAGGTAATATATATTATTAGCTTGTACTATAATTAGCTAATATATAATATTATTAGCTTATAATATATTATAATTCACTTAAATGATAATTAGCTAACATATAATATTATAATATAGAACTAGCTAGAATTAGCTAATATATTACCTAGAATTAACCTGGGCAAGTAGCCCAAGTCACTGGGGCAGACCACTCACTTAGGATATAAGATCTACCTCAGATTTCTTACTGTAATGAATAATTCTAGATAACTAGGTTTCAATGTTGCGGAAGGTCTAAGAGCACAGTGAGCGCCTTCTAAATTTCAGAGCTCTGGTCACACCAGCTGGTAGTTTGGGCTCTGTTTTGCCCATAATTGTCATACTAAGAGTAGTTGCTAGGTGGTGTAGTGGATAGAGTGCTTGAATCAGAATCCAGAAGACTTGAGTTCAAATCTTGCCTCGGACACTTGTTAGCAGTAGACTTTGTGCAACCCACTTAAACTTCCTTGGGCTCAAAACATTTCCACACTTGTAAGTTAGGGTTAATAATAGCATTTACTTTGCAGAGTTGTTTTGAGGATCAAATGAGATAATATATAAATACAGAAAATAGTTTGCAGACTTTAAAAAACTATGTAAATGGTAGCTATAATAATGACTTATTATTAGTGGCTTGAGTGGTTGGCTGGGAATCAGGAAGGTGATTTTGAATTCCATTTCTAGTACTTACTGTGTGACAATGGACAAGTCTTTCAAACTCTCAGTCTCAGTTTAACTATCCACAAAATGGGAGTGATAATGGCTGTTATAATGACCATATGGGATTTTTGTGGAAGCTTCAAAATAAGTAAAGAATTTTTCCAACCTTCAAGTCCTATATAAGGTAAACTACTACTACCAATCTTATTATCACAATCAGCACTATCGTGATTATTTGTTGTGGCTTCAGGAGTTGGTACAACATGCCCAGTCAGTGATTTGGATTTGGTTTTTACATTTTCTTATTCATTTCAGGATACAGTGTATTTAAATGGCAAGGCTAAGATAGTCTCCAGTGATACCATCTGTAGCAATGGGGTGATCCATATCATAGACCAACTACTGGTTCCAAAAAAATTACAAGCTATCCACAAAGATGCTTCTGGGAATAACATGGTAAGTTAAGATGGGTCATTTAACTTGAAACCACAAGATATCACTAATTTCAGTTAAGCAAGCTTCTACTCTAAAGGGAGAATTATCTAAATCCTTATTCAATGCAGTGCAATATTTATTGCACATCCACTAAAGACAACTGTGCTAAGCACTTGGAATATAGTAACAAGATAAAAAACCACCTCTGCCCTCAGAGAGTTATTTTCCACTGGCAAACAGGGGCAACCTTTATATAGACTCATTCATTTATTCAGTGAGCATTTACTTTTTATTTCAATTTATTGGTTACATTAAAACAACCAGTTAACTTCCATTTACTAAGCATCTATTATGTGTCATACTTTGTATCCTCAGAGCCTGGCTTATTGGCTGGCACATAGTAGGTGTTTAATAAATATTTGTTGATTGCTTGCCAGATTGAATATTACAGCCTCACATAAGCAAACTGTCAACTGAATTCTTGCTCAGAGGAGAGGAAATGTAAATGGTTTGTCTCTTCCTAGGAGAATCTCACCTCGGTGGCAATTCACCAGGGATATTTGAGGTTCAGCAGTATGCTCCAGGTAAGCACCAAGGCCAGTTCTTAGGAGGGCTCTCTATGTTTGGGAGTGTTCTTTCTTTTGTTCTCCAAACTGCTGTTTTCCAGGATCAGTGTGGGGAAAGGCAGACATCCTGAAGGACAAGCTAATAATTGTCTCAGCTACTTACTACTTAAGAGACTTTTAGCCAAGCCATTTAAACCTGTCAGTTCCTCAGTTTTCTTCACCCATAAAATGAAAATATTTGCACTAAATGTTCCCTTGGTTCTCTTCCAGCCATAAATTCATGAGCCCATAAATTCAACAAAACTTAATTGTACTTTAGGGTTGTGTGCACAGTGAAGGAATACTGAATCACAGGATATCAAAGTGGGAAGGGACCTCCATTGTCATCTTGTCTAGCCCCTATGTGAAGCATGAATCCTTTTACTTACCAACACCTCTAAATATTTAGCCTCTATTGTAGATTTCCAGCGGGGAGCTCACTACCTCATGAGATATGCCATTCTATTTTTAGATAACTTTAATTTGGGGAAAATTATTTCCTCATATTGAATGGAAATATATCTCCCTATAACTTGATCTCATTAAATTAATTCTATCTTCCTGTGTTCAGAAAACTATCTAATCCCTTTTCCTCATGATACTCTGTAAAGTGTTGAAGACATTCATTGAATCTCCTCTCCCTTCCTTTCCCAACTACAGATTCTAATCCCTTCCTCTGATTCTGGTATGGGGTGGTTTCAGGCCTCACCATCCTGGTTGCCATCTTTTGAACAAAAACCCAGTTGACTCAGAATCCCATATCCAGAGATCATGTAGTCCAATCCTTTAGTTTTACAGATGAGGAAAATGAGACCTAGTTAGGCAAAATGATTACAAGGTCATCAATTTATAGCTGGAAGGGACCTCAGAGTTCATCTAGCCCATCCCTCTTACTTTACAGATGGGTAAACTGAGAGCTGGGAAAACAGAAAAGTATCAGAGGTGAAATTTGAACCTAGGCCTTTTGACTCCAAAGTCAGTGTTTTTTCCACTGTTTTATTTTCCATACTCCTTTAAGCCCTCTTTTTTAAAAAATTATTAAACATTTATTGATTTTTTTAGTAACTTCTCTTTGATACCCACCAGCAGCAGCAATACCACCCTACCACCAAAGTCCTCCTTCTACCAATGCAATTAAAATATTTAATGATTTTCCTTATTTAGAGGTTTTCCCTGTCTGACTTTCTTTGGGGTTTGTGCCACTCATGTGCTCTTGTAAGATAATATGAACCAGGGAGGCCACAACTTGATAGACACCTCCCTGCAACACAAATTTGCCTAAATATTAATAATATGAAAATAGGTTTTAAACAATGATACCTGTAAAAGCCAGTGGAATTGCTCATTGGCTACAGGAGGGGGGAGGGAGGAGAGGAGGGAAAGAACATGAATCATGTAACCATGGAAAAATAGTCTAAATTAACTAATTAAAATTTTTAAATTTTAAAAAAATTAGTCTACAACATTCTAAGCAAACCACTGAAAATTAAAGAGGGGGATACTGAGGTTTACAAACAGGCTCTGAACTATTTTTGTAGCTGGATTCCTAATGCTGAATTGCTATATGTTTCAGGATGCTGGTTTACTAAGTTTCATCAATGACCCCATCCATAAACCTGTAACTCTGTTCTGGCCCACTGACAAAGCTTTGGAGGCCCTTCCCCAGGAACAACAGGATTTCCTGTTCAGCAAAGACAACAAGGACAAACTAAAAGATTACCTCAAGTTCCACATCATCAGAGATTCCAAGGTAAAGGACCCAGGGTCCCCATTCTAAACTCAGTCATATCCCAAAGACCAGGACTTCCTGGGGTCTGAGGTAAGATAAGTCATAGACCTAGGCAACATTGGTGGCTGGCTACTCCATGTGATTCGATACAAGATCCCACCTACTCTCAAATTTGCTCCCCCTTCCCCCTCTCCACTTTCCATGGCATTTAATTTTTTCTTAGATTTTATTGATCTCCTTTTGGTTTTACATCATGTAGATCTCCCCCTCTACCTCTCTCCTTCCCACTTCTCATACCGTGTGTGTGTGTCTATGTGTGTGAGACAGACAGACAGACAGACAGAGACAGAGACAGAGAGTGAGAGAGAGAGAGAGAGAGAGAGAGAGAGAGAGAGAGAGAGAGAGAGAGAGAGAGAGAGAGAGAGAGATGGATAAGTAAAATTGGTCAACACATCTCCCTTTAAACAACCCTGGGCATTTTACTGAAAATATTACAACCTTGGGAAAGGTGGACCAAGAATGCCATGTGCCAAGTGCCTTGGAATCTTCAGGACATCAGATGCTATATTAAGTGAGGCTTTGTTTTTCCCACCTAGATATTGGCAGTGGACTTGCCCGGTGTTGCATCCCGGAAGACCCTACAAGGTTCTGAACTCAGTGTGAAATGTGGTGATGACAACATTGTAAGTATTCACCAGAGGGGCTGGGATGATCGAAACAAGTCTGTGGGGTCACAGGAACACCGATTTCAAGCTGCAAGGAACTTCAGAAGCTATCTAGACCAACTCCATCATTTCATATTTCATATAACTAAGACGTTAGTTAGGAGAGGTTTACTAGAAAACTAAAGTTTCTTGCCCAAAATCACACAGGTGGTGGCTGTTGTGCAGTTTTATATCATTCAAGTTTTCCTGATATTACAGATCATAACTTAATCATGCCTTAGAAAAACACTTCCCACAAATTGCTGCAACCCAAAATGTCATCACTTCATGGCCAGCCTTCTGGTGTTAAGGAGGTGAGGTGGATGGACAGAGCAGTGGACTTGGAGTCAGGGAGACCTAGGTTCAAAACCCACCTGACACACTTACGAGCTGTATGACCCCAGGTAA